>NC_142064.1:7580000-7677500 GCF_059756535.1 Pantherophis guttatus
CTGAGTCAACCTTGAGCCTGGCGAGATTCGATCTTACTTTAATTGCAGACAGCTGGTGTTAAATTACAGTGCTTCTGTCTGTTGAGCTATCCACGCTCCTTTTGTTTATTGTTTATTGGTTCGATTTATTGGTTCGATTTATATGCCACCCTTCTCTGGAGATTCAGGGCGGCTTACAATGCGTTAAGCAACAGCCTTCATACTTTTGTATATACCTGCTTAGTAGGGCTTTCGGGGGGGCCCCCAAGCGGTGTTCTTTTTTATACAAAGTCAGCTTATTGCCCCCACAATCTGGGTCCTCATTTTACCTACCTCGAAAGGATGGAAGGCTGAGTCAACCTTGAGCCTGGTGAGATTTGAACTCGCAATAATTGCAGGCAGCTGGCAGCTAAGTGCTACTTAACAGCACTTTAGTCTGCTGCGCCACCAAGGCTCCTATAAGCACATAGAGCTTATAAGCAGCATCCTGAATAACAGGAAGCGAGCTTCCTATAATCTTCTCCGCTGTCCTCATCACTCTCTGTAGGGACTTTCTATCTGAGCGTCTGCTGCCACCAAACCAAACAGGGATGCAGTTTGTTAAAATGCTCTCAATCGTGCCTCTGTAAAAAATGGCCAGGACAGAAGGAGAAAGATTTTCTCTCTTTATCCAATGCAGGAAATGCAGACACTGGTTTGCACACTTCACTAAGGATAATGTGTGAAGAGACCAGTTCAGATTCCCTTAACAGCCGTGCTACTAATTCAACAGCTGCAATGGTTCACTTAACACCTGTGGAGGAAAGGTCATACAACGGGGCAAAACCCACTTAACAAATGTCTCAGCAACAGAAATGTTGGCCTCAATTGTGATTGTAAGTGAAAGACTACTTGTAGACGAATCCAAGAAAATGTCTAGTTTTGAGTATGTCTAGTTTAATGAAAAGAAGGACTAGGGCCGACATGATAGCAGTATTCCAGTATTTGAGGGGCTACCACAAAGAAGAGGGGGTCAACTTAGTTTCCAAAACACCAGAAGGCAAGACAAGAAACAATGGATGGAAACTAATCAAGGAGAGAAGCAAACTGGAATTGAGGAGAAACTTCCCAACAGTGATGACAATTAACCAGTGGAACAGCTTGCCACCAGAAATTGTGGGTGCTCCATCTCTGGAGGTTTTTAAGAAGAGACTGGACAGTCACTTACCTGAAATGGTATAAGGTCTCCTCCTTGAGCAGGGGGCTGGACTAGAAGACCTCTAAAGTCCCTTTCAGCTCTCTTCTGATGGATTGAGTCTATCTGTTCATTCGTGTTTTTTATTAGGGGCTTCACTTCTGGTTGAAGTTTAGATATGTTTTAACGCAACGCATCTTCATGGGAACTGTAGAATGGTTTGTAAAAGACTTTCTTCTGACAAATTGCTTAATGCGTTGTAAGCCGCCCTGAGTCTCCGGAGAAGGGCAGCATATAAATCAAATTAAAAAAAAAAAATACTTGGTTAGTTGTTGTTTTTTTTAAATGCCAGACAAAGTTCAGCTTCTTCTTTCAAAGAGACAGTTCACATTTATTTATTTATTTATTTATTTATTTATTTATTTATTTATTTATTTATTTATTTATTTATTTATTTATTTATTTATTTATTTATTTATTTATTTATTTATTTATTTTTGATATTTCTGCCCAAATCAAAATGATCCGGAGGTTGCCAGTGAGCCTGTGAAGTGAGAATTGAAACATTAAACAGATGGGGGGGGGGGAATCTTTTATATGCATGAAATGCTCCTGCAGAACTACTGTATCCGTGCCCTGGGATTCATTACAGCTCAGATATTCTCTCTATCAAAGACAGCTGATGATTACAGGGAGTGGGTTTATTTTATTTGGCCCTTCTTTAATGCTGCTCAAATTAAATGATGTCATAATGATGCAAATTGTATTTGGCAAGGAATAGTCTTTAAACGTCACTGCATAGGAGGGGGGAAAAATCCATGTTATGTCCCAATGCAGTGTATAAGAGTTTGGTTGAAAGTTTATCTTGGTGAACTGGCCCAAAATCACCCAGATGGGACTAGAACTCACAGTCTCCTGGTGCCTGATGCAAAGTCACCCAGCTAGTTTTCATTCCTAAGGTGGGACTAGAACTCACAGTCTCCTGGTGCCTGATGCAAAGTCACCCAGCTAGTTTTCATTCCTAAAGTGGGACTAGAACTCACAGTCTCCTGGTGCCTGATGCAAAGTCACTCAGCTAGTTTTCATTCCTAAAGTGGGACTAGAACTCACAGTCTCCTGGTGCCTGATGCAAAGTCGCCCAGCTAGTTTTCATTCCTAAGGTGGGACTAGAACTCACAGTCTCCTGGTGCCTGATGCAAAGTCACCCAGCTGGCTTTCATTCCTAAGGTGGGACTAGAACTCACAGTATCCTGCTGACTGACCCAAAATCATCCAGTCAGCTTTAGTGTCTAAGGCATGTCTAGAACTCACTGTCTCCTGGTGATTGACCTAAACTCACTCAGTTGGCCTTCATGTCTAAGGTGGGACTAGAAATCATAGTCTCCTGGTGCCTGATCCAAAGTCACCCAGCTGGCTTTCATTCCTAAATTGGGAGTGGAACTCACAGTATCCTG
This sequence comes from Pantherophis guttatus, assembly GCF_059756535.1. Taxonomy (NCBI): domain Eukaryota; kingdom Metazoa; phylum Chordata; class Lepidosauria; order Squamata; family Colubridae; genus Pantherophis; species Pantherophis guttatus. The sequence continues at coordinate 7,582,608 of NC_142064.1, forward strand.
GTGACTGACCCAAAATCATCCACCTGGATTTAGTGTCTAAGGCAGGTTTATAACTCACAGTCTCCTGATGATTGGCCCAAACTCACCCAGTTGGCCTTCATGTCTAAGGTGGGACTAGAACTCACAGTCTCCTGGTAATTGATCCAAAGTCATCCAATCAGATTTCATGTCTAAGGCAAGTCTAGAACTCACTGTCTAATGGTATTTGACCCAAAGTCACCCAGTTTTCACATCTAAGGTGGATCTAGAATTCACCATCCCCTGGTGATTGGCCCAAAATCACTCAGCCAGCTTTTGTGCCTAAAACTGAACTAGAACTTATGTGTCTCCTAGTTTGTAGTCTGGTGCCTTAACCATTAGATCAAACTGGTATTCCTAGAGTCGGTTGGTTCATATGCAAGGCATATGGAAGGAGTTGCAATGAAGTATGAATTTGCAATGCCATACATTAGCTTCCCGTGAAGTAAAACCCCAGTTGCAGAATTAAGAGATACACCACTAGTATTGTGGCCCGTCAGTGGCCTGTGCAGCTCGTAGCTGATTCCGACAGCGAGGAGGCTAGTGTGGTGCTGCACCAGGAGCCTGTGCAGCTGGGATTCGAGTCGGACAATGAGGAGGCTGGAGAAGATGTGGTGCCAGAGGCGGGGATTCAGCCAGGGCCTTCAGAACCTCCAGAAGCTCCTATAAGTGAAGAGGAAGAAGAGGAGGAGCCTCTTCTCGATGCACGGGCGTGCAGAGCTGCCAAAAGGCAGAAGTGGCTCCTCAGGAGGAGGTCTCCTCGAGAGTAAGGCTTGGGGCCAATTGGCCACTCCCTTAGCTTATTTAAGGAAGGACGACGACCGAGGCAATTTGCAGGGAACAACTTCGTTCACTCTCCTTCGCGTCCTGATCTTAGTTCTCTTATCAGTTTCCTGCAAATTGCTTCTTGGGCTTTCTGCCAACCATAGTAAGATTACGATTATTTATTCCTTGGATTCTTGTAGGCTGTTAAGAAAGTTAATTAACAGCCTTTGTTTGAAAAAGACTGATTTAATTTAGTAAACTAAGGTTTGTACAGACTTTGTGTGTGCTGCGTTCTTTGGAGTCTGTATACATGGGAATATGTAATATGGTTACATATTAGTTGAAGTCAGAAAAACAGGATAACAGAGTTGGAAGGGTCCTTGGAGGTCTTCTAGTCCAATCTTATGCTCAAGAAGGAGACCCTATACTGTTTCAGACAAATGATCTCTTTTTAAAAAATCTCCAGTGATGGAGCACTTACAACCTCTGAAGGCAATCCTTCCACTGATTAATTGTTCTCAGTCTCAGGAAATTTCTCTTTAGTTCTAGGCTGCTTCTCTCCTGGATTAGTTTCCATCAGTTGCTTCTTGTCCTGCCTTCAAGAGCTTTGGAGAATAGGTTGACCCACCCTCTTCTCTGTGGCAGCCCCTTAGAAAATTGGAAGATGGTTATTATGTCACCCCTAATCCTTATTTTCACTAGACTAGATTTACTCAATCCCTGCAACCGTTCTTCATATGTTTTACCCGGGGGTGGGCTTCAAAAATTTCAGCAAGGGGTTTTCTCCCCAGTTGCTGGGTGGGAGTGGCCATGGTGGGCATGGCCTAGTCAGCCTCCTGCACCACAATGGTGGGGGGCATTTTTGCCCTCCCCTGGCTCCGGAGGCTTTTCTTGAGCCTCCGGGAGGGTGAGAACAGCCTCCCCAGGCTCCGGAGGACCTCTGGAGGCTGGAAATGGGCCCATTTCCGGCCTTCCCAAACTTCTGGGAGGCCCGTTTTTTGCCTTCCCTGAGCCTCCATGCATGCCCTGCACTTACCTGCATCCAAAACGGGCCGGGTGGGGACTCCTGGGAGGGGAGGGGTGGGGTGGGCAGGGCCAGTCAGGAGTGGGATTTGGGGGTTCTCTGAACTGCACAGAATCTTAGCTAGAGGTTCTCCCGAACCCCTATGAACCCCCAGAAGCTTACCCCTAGTTTTACCCTCCAGCCTGCTAATCATCTTCGTTGCTCTTCTCTGCACTCTTTCCAGAGTCTCAACATCTTTTTTTTTTTTTTTTTTTAAAAATATCGTAGCAAGCCAAACTGGATGCAGTATTCCAGGTGTGGTCCTACCAAGGCATTGAAGGGAAACAATAATAAGGATATAATAAATAATACTAGAATATGATATACTGGTATACTAGATTCTGTAACCATTAGGTTCCTGTAATACATATATGCCTTTGTATCACACATATTATGTATATTTGTATCTCCTGTAACAAACATATTCTGTTATTAGGCCTCTGTAATGTATCTGGTATTTGTCAAACGTATGTCCCTGCCATTTGACCTGAACTCATATCAATCTATCTAAAAGCATGGTCGGTTATCTCAGTTGAAACTACAGCCATCAACAAAGGGATAATTTACACCTCAGCCCTAATTTATGTTTGATCTGGATAAATTCCTGTCTTCCAGAGCCAGGGGCCAAAGTGGCCAATTGAGTAAACAAAGAAATGCTTAAGATAAAATTAATTGGGAAGTTTCTATTCCCCTTGCAGGGCAACAAGGAATACACAAACCTAAATTAGGAGGCCAGAATTGGGTACTAAGCTGACGTCTCTGAGGGTATAAAAGGACGCCATACCTTCCCCAAGGGGTGGCTATCTCCTCGCATGCATTGTATCTGTATGTTCTGGATATAGTTCCACCCAGTATTTTGTTTTTGGCCATAAATAAAATCTGGTTTTTTTTGCAAGCCTCGTCTTGAGTCTCTCTCTTTGGCATTCTGGTGACTCAAGTGTATTTTGGGACCTTACAGCATTATCAAATGGTATTAATACTTCCCATGCTCTTGATTCAAACCCTTTTTAATTCTATCCATTCCCGGAAGGAACGAAGAGGGGAAAACCTCTTAGGAAGCACATAAAGGGGGGCCACTCCCCGAGTTAAAGAAGGCCTCCTCCTTACATTTGCCAAATCATACCGAGTTAATTTAAAACCTTGTTCTTTTCTCCTTGCAGATGATGGATGGATACCTTTTTATGGTTAGCCCAACGGATAACAAACTGTCTGGAGCTGCACGAACGAAACGTATTACTTTTTCTGCTGAGGAAACACACTAAAACATCAGCTGTCTCTATCTTATCTCAGGAAAAAGTACACCAACCTGCAGTCTTTTTATTGAGGTGTGTGTGCCATATTTTTCATCCAGCATGACTGACAGGTATATTGCATGCTTATTTATGGGACGTCGGTAACGGGCAACAGCTGCCTTGGTCTTGTAACCGTGCGTTGCGGCATTTCAAATGCAACAGAGTTCGGAGGAATAAAACGCCCTCAACAAGATACAGAAGAGCTGCTGCTTTCTTGATATTCGGAGAGAGAAAAATGATGGGGAGTCCGTGGGTTGCCTCTAGATAGAATATTTAGCACACAAAAACTCCGTGGGGGAAAACGTGGCTGTTTATAACTGAGATTCCAGCTAAGCGCATTAGGGCAAGAATAGAAGGATTATCACCTTTCTGGGGATTGTTTCCATAGGCATCCAGGGAGGGAGGAAAAAAAATGAACCATGAATTTTTTTGTGGTGGGGGGGATGATATAGGAGCATAAAAGTCTATGGAGATATTGGGGGGAATATATAGGAGCCTGTTCTACCATGCCCTCTTTTTGCAACGCTGCAAAACTTGGAATCAAAGAGAGAATGGTGGTTTCCCCACTTTAAAAAATTACAAGGAGGGTGGGAGAGAAGGAAGGAAGGAAGGAAGGAAGGAATGAAGGAAGGAAGGAAGGAAGGAAACAGAGGGAAAGAAGAAAAGAAGAAAGGGAGGAAAGAGGGAAAGAAGAATAGGAAGGAAGGAAGGAAAGCAGGGCGGGAGGGAGGAAGAAAGAAAGAGAGGAAACAGAGATAAAGAAGAAAAGGGAGGGAGGGAGGAAAAGGAGGGAAAGAAGAAAAAAAGGAAAGAAACAGAGGTAAAGAAGAAAAGGGAGGGAGGGAGGAAATGGAGGGAAAGAAGAAAAGGGAGGGAGGGAGGAAATGGAGGGAAAGAAGAAAAGAAGGAAGGAAACAGAGGTAAAGAAGAAAAGGGAGGGAGGGAGGAAATGGAGGGAAAGAAGAAAAGAAGGAAGGAAACAGAGGTAAAGAAGAAAAGGAAAGGAAGGAAGGAAATGGAGGGAAAGAAGAAAAAAAGAAAGGGAGGAAACAGGTAAAGAAGAAAAGGAAGGAAGGAAGAAGGGAGGGAGGGAGGGAGGGAGGGAGAGAGGAAGGAAGGAAGGAAGGAAGGAAGGAAGGAAGGAAGGAAGGAAGGAAGGAAGGAAGGAAGGAAGGAAAAAAGGGGGCTGAGGATGGGAGGGAAGGAAGAAAGGAAAGAGGGAGGGTGGGAGGCCTAGAAAAATCCAAGACGCTGAAAGCTTTTGATTGATTGTTTGAGTCCTTTGTAAGATTTATAACATGCCCATCTGAACAATATTTTAAGAGACAAGTTACGTGCAAATACTGGTAGCTTTTATTGGAATAAGAATATTTATGCTGGCAAATTTGCATTTTAAAACTGCATATGGAAAGTGAAAGTTCAAAGAATGAAAGAAGGAAGAGGTTGTTTTTTTTTGTTTTGTTTTTTAAGATACCTAAATTAGGAAAGGTACGTTGAAGCTTAAACTTGTTGTCTGGTATTGCAAATGTAGAATGTTCTGAAAATTTTATGAACAGCTTTAGGGGGTAAAATGTGAATAGCTATCTGTACTGAATATTTAATTTTTTAAAATGCTTTTTGCCATCTAGGGCAATTAGGCCTCATGTTTAAATCTGAACCAGATGGATTTGGACTCCCTTTTTCCTGAAACTTGGATTATTTTCATTCAAACAATGTCTCTTATTATACATATTATATTACCATTATAAGAATGTCTTCAATTCCTTCCTCCCTCCCTCCTTCCTGTCTCTCCTTCCTCTCTCCCTCCCTCCCTCCCTCCTTCCTGTCTCTCCTTCCTCACTCTCTCCTTCCTTCCTTCCTTCCTTCCTTCCTTCCTTCCTTCCTTCCTTCCTTCCTTCCTTCCTTCCCTTCCCTTCCCTTCCCTTCCCTTCCCTTCCCTTCCTTTCCCTCCCAAATGTCTTTCTTTCTTCCTTTCCTCTCCTTCTTTCTTTCCTTTCTTTCCTCCCTCCCTCCCTCCCTCCTGTATTCCCTCCCTCCCTCCCTCCCTCCCTCCTGTCTCTCCTTCCTCACTCTCTCCTTCCTGTCTCTCCTTCCTTCCTTTCTTCCTTCCTTCCTTCCCTTTCCCTCCCAAATGTCTTTCTTTCTTCCTTTCCTCTCCTTCTTTCTTTCTTTCTTTCCTTCTTTCTTTCTTTCCTCCCTCCCTCCCTCCTGTCTTTTCTCCCTCTCTTTTTTCCTTTTTCTCTTTTTTCCTTTCTTTCTTTCTTTCTTTCTTTCTTTCTTTCTTTCTTTCTTTCCTCCCTCCCTCCCTCCCTCCCTCTTTCCTGTCTCTCTCTCCCTCCCTCCCTTCCTTCTCTATCCTTCCCAAATGTCTCTCTTTCCTTCCTTCCCCTCCTCCTCCTCTTTTCCTTTTTTCTTCCTTCCTTCCTTCCTTCCTTCCTTCCTTCCTTCCTTCCTTCCTTCCTTCCTTCCTTCCTTCCTCCTTTCTAAGTTGAACAGAAGAGCAAAGTAAGATTTATTTATTTTTTTGCAGGAGATACTCTCAGGCAAGGCATGTTCAACAGAGAGAGTGCTGAGTTATCAGCTCCTGCCAAGGGCGACCATGTATCTTACATTCCCAAAGCCAAATCAGATTTGACATTTCATTGCAAGACCGAGACATCTTGAATCAGAAGGAAAGTTAAGGGGTGTCGTGGGGGGGGAGGGGGCATCTCAAGACAGGAACATCCAATTTGGCAGAAATGATGCCTCCCTGAAAGTTTCCTTGTCCTAGTAATAAACAAGTAATTCAACATTTTCCCTGCTTTTTTTAAAAAAAAAATTCATGTTGACGAAAATCACCCAGCTTCCCAAGACATAGTTACTTAATAAAAGAGGGACATGCAATTTCTGTGGGAATCTTAAATCAAGGTCTACTCAATTCCACTCTCTTCTCTGTGATAAGCTGAGCCATTGTGCTGAGATGCTCAAGAAAAGAATACCTTTTTCTTGACTCCAGTTCTCTGTCATTTTTTTTCCTGCTTCCTCCATCATCATCATCATCATCATCATCATCATCATCATCATCATCATCATCATCTATTTGTTGTTGTTGTTAGTTGCGAAGTCGTGTCCATCCCATCACAACCCCATGGACAACGTTTCTCCAGGCCTTCCTGTCCTCTACCATCCTCTGGAGTCCATTTAATCTCACGCCGACTGCTTCAGTGACTCCATCCAGCCACCTCGTTCTCTGTCGTCCCCTTCTTCTTTTGCCCTCCATCTTTCCCAGCATTAGGCTTCTCATCTCCAGTGAGTCCTTCCTTCTCATTAGGTGGCCAAAGTATTTGAGTTTCCTCTTCAGGATCTGGCCTTCTAAAGAGCAGCCAGGGTTGATCTCCTCTAGGACTGACCCACTGGGGGGTCAGGGTTGATATCCTCTGGGACTGATCGAAGTCCAGATATTGTTGTTGTTAGTTGTGAAGTCGTGTCTGACCCATCGTGACCCCATGGACAACGTTCCTCCAGGCCTTCCTGTCCTCTACCATCCTCTGGAGTCCATTTAAGCTCACGCCGACTGCATCAGTGACTCCATCCAGCCTCCTCGTTTTCTGTCGTCCCCTTCTTCTTTTGCCCTCCATCCTTCCCAGCATTAGGCTCTTCTCCAGTGAGTCCTTCCTTCTCATTAGATGGCCAAAGTATTTGAGTTTCATCTTCAGGATCTGGCCTTCTAAAGAGCATCTATTACCGCTTTACAAAGCCTTAGTAAGATCACACTTGGAATACTGGATCCAGTTCTGGTCACCACAATATAAAAAAGATGTTGAGATTCTGGAAAGAATGCAGAGAAGAGCAAGAAAGATTATCAAGGGGCTGGAGGCTAAAACATATGAGGAACAGTTGTGGGAATTAGGTATGTCTAGTCTAATGAAAAGAAGGACTAGGGGTGACATGATAGCAGTGTTATAATATTTGAGGGGCTCCTGCAAAAATGAGGGGCTCAAACTATTTTCCAAAGCACCAGAAGGCAAAACAAGAAACAATGGATGGAAACTAACCAAGGAGAAGAGCAACCTAGAACTTAAGGAGAAATTTCCTGATGATGAGCGCAATCAACCAATGGAACAGCTTGCCTTCAGAAGCTGTGGATGCTCCATCACTGGAGGCTTTCCAAAAGAGACTGGACAGCCATTTGTCTGGAACAGTATAGGGTCTCCTGCTCGAGCAGGGGGTTAGATGAGAGGTGAGGACAATCAACCAGTGGAAGAGCTTGCCTTCAGTAGTTGTAGGTGCTCCATCAATGGAGATTTTTAAAAAGAGACTGGACAGTCACTTGTCTGAAATGGTATAGGGCAGTGATGGCTACCTTTTTGCCGTTGCGTGCCAAAAGTGGGGGGAGCATGGGGGGTTGCGGGTGCGGGTGCCCACATCCATAATTCAATGCACCCCGCTCTCCTGCACATGCGCACGTGACCCCCCCCACTTCCCCCTGCTTTTGACACGCAATGGCCCGGTGGGTCAGGTCGGCCCGTTTTTCCACCTCCTCAGGCTCCAGAGGCTTTCTAGGAGCCTGGGGAGGGCAAAAACAGCCTTCCCCATCCCCCCGGAGGCCTTCCGGAGGCCGGAAACAGCCAGTTTCCCAACTTCTGGTGGGACCGGAAGGCCTGAAAATCAGTTGGCCACTGCACGCATATGCGCTGGAGCTGAACTAGGGCAACACTCGTGTGCCCACCAATATGGCTCCGCGTGCTATAGGTTCGCCATCACGGGTATAGGATCTCCTGCTTGAGCAGGGAGTTGGACCGTAAGACCTTCAAGATCTTCCCAACTCTATCATTCTATGTTCTATCATCATCATCTTCACCACCATCATCATCGCTATCATCAGTCACCCAAAGTGACTGAGATATTGATTGAGATAGGTGGTGATAGAAATTGAATAATCAATCAATCTTGCATGTTATACCATGTACCTGATAACAAGGTAATATAGATAGACTTCAATTTACCACCACAATTGAGCCCAAAGTTTATGCTACTAAGCGAGACCGTTGTTAAGTGTTAAGCTGTTAAACTAGTCACATGGTTTTTAAGTGACTCTGTCTTCCCCCAGATCTTTCCTTGTCAGAAGGTCACAAAAGGGGATTCCATGACCCCAGGACTCAGCAACCATCATCAAAAGGAACCAGTTGCCACAAGTCCAAATTTTGATCACATGGCCACAGGGATGCTGCAATGGTCATGTCCCTTTTTTCAGTGCCTTTGTAACTGTGAACAGTCACTAAAGAACAGTTTAAGTCAAGAACTATCTGTCTGTCTGTCTATCTGTCTGTCTGTCTATCATCCATCCATCATCTATCTATCTATCTATCTATCTATCTATCTATCTATCTATCTATCTATCTATCTATCATCTATCATCCATCCATTTATCAACTATCTATCATCTATCTATCTATCATCTATCTATCTATCTATCTATCTATCTATCTATCTATCTATCTATCTATCTATCTATCTATTTATCATGGTCAGTCGGTCTCTGTCTCTATCTATCTATCTATCTATCTATCTATCTATCTATCTATCTATCTATCTATCATCTCTCTAGAAACTTAATGACTATCATTAAATGTTGTACATTATGATTCTTGACGATTGTAGCTTTTCTTTTATGTACACCGAGAGCGTATGCACCAAGACAAATTCCTTGTGTGTCCAATTACACTTGGCCAATAAAGAATTCTATTCTATTCTATTCTATTCTATTCTATTCTATTCTATTTTATTCTATTTTATTCTATTCTATTCTATTCTACTCTACTCTACTCTACTCTACTCTACTCTACTCTACTCTACTCTACTCTACTCTACTCTACTCTACTCTACTCTACTCTATTCATTTTCTCTCCTATTCTGTTCCTTTCCATTCCACTCTACTCCACTCCTATTCTATTCTATTCTATTCTATTCTATTCTATTCTATTCTATTCTATTCTATTCTATTCTATTCTATTCTATTCTATTCTACTCTACTCTACTCTACTCTACTCTACTCTATTCATTTTCTCTCATATTCTGTTCCTTTCCATTCCACTCTACTCCACTTCTATTCTATTCTATTCTATTCTATTCTATTCTATTCTATTCTATTCTATTCTATTCTATTCTATTCTATTCTATTCTACTCTACTCTACTCTACTCTACTCTACTCTACTCTATTCATTTTCTCTCCTATTCTGTTCCTTTCCATTCCACTCTACTCCACTCCTATTCTATTCTATTCTATTCTATTCTATTCTATTCTATTCTATTCTATTCTATTCTATTCTACTCTACTCTACTCTACTCTACTCTACTCTACTCTATTCATTTTCTCTCATATTCTGTTCCTTTCCATTCCACTCTACTCCACTTCTATTCTATTCTATTCTATTCTATTCTATTCTATTCTATTCTATTCTATTCTATTCTATTCTATTCTATTCTACTCTACTCTACTCTACTCTACTCTACTCTACTCTACTCTACTCTACTCTACTCTACTCTATTCATTTTCTCTCCTATTCTGTTCCTTTCCATTCCACTCTACTCCACTCCTATTCTATTCTATTCTATTCTATTCTATTCTATTCTATTCTATTCTATTCTATTCTATTCTATTCTATTCTATTCTATTCTATTCTACTCTACTCTACTCTACTCTACTCTATTCATTTTCTCTCATATTCTGTTCCTTTCCATTCCACTCTACTCCACTTCTATTCTATTCTATTCTATTCTATTCTATTCTATTCTATTCTATTCTATTTTATTCTATTCTATTCTATTCTATTCTATTCTATTCTATTCTATTCTACTCTACTCTACTCTACTCTACTCTACTCTACTCTACTCTACTCTACTCTACTCTATTCATTTTCTCTCCTATTCTGTTCCTTTCCATTCCACTCTACTCCACTCCTATTCTATTCTATTCTATTCTATTCTATTCTATTCTATTCTATTCTATTTTATTCTATTCTATTCTATTCTATTCTATTCTATTCTATTCTATTTTATTCTATTCTATTCTATTCTACTCTACTCTACTCTACTCTACTCTACTCTACTCTACTCTACTCTACTCTACTCTACTCTATTCATTTTCTCTCCTATTCTGTTCCTTTCCATTCCACTCTACTCCACTCCTATTCTATTCTATTCTATTCTATTCTATTCTATTCTATTCTATTCTATTCTATTCTATTCTATTCTATTCTATTCTATTCTATTCTATTCTATTCTACTCTACTCTACTCTACTCTACTCTACTCTACTCTATTCATTTTCTCTCATATTCTGTTCCTTTCCATTCCACTCTACTCCACTTCTATTCTATTCTATTCTATTCTATTCTATTCTATTCTATTCTATTCTATTCTATTCTATTCTATTCTATTCTATTCTATTCTATTCTATTCCATTCCATTCCATTCTCGAAACAAGATGAGGCCATCTCCCAAAGCTTCAGCTCTTTGAAGAGCTGTCCCTAATGTACAGTATTACTTTTAGGCAGAAGAGAAAAAATTACAGAGTGCTGAGGGAGGAACCATGCAAACAACGTGCAATTAATTGAGCAGCCTTTCGATTTTAAATAATCCGGTTTAAATTGAGTTAGGCAATCAATTCCACTGTATTAAATTTAAATCCAACCCAATTTAGCTGTTCTCCCATAGCCATCAACTTCTTTATCCTAACCCCAATGAAGAATGGCTTGACAGTGGGATGGGCAGCATATAAATTTAATGCATTTCATTTAATTCAATGAATTTTACTTCTATGGTAGAGGACAAACTGAAGGAGAATGAACAGACGAACCCTTTAATACTATAATCTCAAGAATAAAATAGAAAGTGGCATACGGCAAAAGGACGTCATAAAAGGCTCACCTTGAACATTATGTGTTCTGCAAGCAATTTTGGAAACCAACAATTTTATGACCACAAGTCAGGACTTTGCGGAGACTTGGGCTCAACCTGGCCATTCTGAAAGACACAAATGGGAGGGAGCGTTGATAGCAAGGAGGGATAATGAGGAAAGATGTCTATGGAGGGAAGAAAGAAACAGAGGGGAAGAAGAAAGGAAGGAAGGAAAGGAGAAGGAAGGGAGGGAGGGAGAGAGGGAGGAAGGGAAGGAGGAAAGAAGGATACAGAGGGGAAGAAGGAAGGAAGGAAGGAAGGAAGGAAGGAAGGAAGGAGAAAGAAGGGAAGGATGGAAGGAGGAAGGAAGGAAGGAGAAGGAAGGGAGCGAGAGAGGGAGGGAAGGAGGGAAGAAGGATACAGAGGGGAAGAAGAAAGGAAGGAGAAAGAAGGGAGGGAAGGAGGGAAGAGGAGAAGAAGGAAGGAAGGAGAAGGGAGGAAGGGAGGGAGGGAGGAAAAACGGGAAGGATATAGGGGCAAGAAGAAAGGAAGGAAGGAGAAAGAAGGGAGGGAAGGAGGGAGAGAGGGAAGAAGGAAACAGAGGGGAAGAAGAAAGGAAGGAAGGAAGGAAAGGAGAAGGAAGGGAGGGAGGGAGAGAGGGAGGAAGGGAAGGAGGAAAGAAGGATACAGAGGGGAAGAAGGAAGGAAGGAAGGAAGGAAGGAAGGAGAAAGAAGGGAGGGAAGGAGGGAGAGAGGGAAGAAGGAAACAGAGGGGAAGAAGGAAGGAAGAAAGAAAGGAAAAGGAAAGAAGGAAAGAGAAAGAAGGGAAGGAGGAAGGACGGAAGGTTGTCCCTTTTTTCCCCAAGGCAACTGGCTATTTTTGTTTGTTTTTTCCTTTGAAAATACTTCTTCCGTTCTATCTATCCGTTCATTAACTATTCATTCACGATCCATTTCCCCCACCAGTCAATTAGAATGGAAGAAGCTTCTTGGATGAGAAGCAAATAGTCTTCAAGGGTCGCCCCATGGAGATCCCATTCCGGCAGTCAAAAACGCCAGACGACCAGGGCACGACAGACTGACTGATTTTGACCTTCTTCTAGTGTTCCTTCAGAACCTTTTCGTCCCCCAAGACTGCGGTGTTTTATATTTTGTGTGACTCTGACTTCTTTATCAAAAGAGACCACGTTGAATTTTTCTCTGGTTTGGAGACGGTTTACATGCGCTTCTTCCAGCTGTAGTAAAAGAGCCCCAGGCCCCACATCCATTCCTTCCCCTTCATTTGCATTTTATGTGTCATAGGTGGATACATCTCACATGCCTTAATTAGGTGATTATCGTATGTGATGGAAATCGTCCTGTCTCGAGGGAAGAGGGCGAAAGAAAAATATTGGCCGAGATGAGAACGGAGGAAGTCAAAAGTCATCAAACGGTTTCCACGTTGCTTTCTCTATCGATTGGCCGAAAGATGATGGTTGTGGTCCTTCTCCCGGCTTCTCATTACGAAATTATTGATCGTTAAAACCTCATTATGGTTTTGAAAGTGAGGCGCACATTGACGGAAAGGGTGGGAGGGAGGGATGGGATGGGATGGGAGGAGTGAGGCTGGGGAAGGCTGGAAATGGCCATGCTCAATGTTTGGCCAACGGAAGCTCCTTCCTGGAGGGTCCTGACTCGTTTTGACCCAGGAAAAAGAGTGAGACAAGTGAAGTTAAAAGAAAGTTTCATGTACTGTATGTTTGCTCCCTTCCCTTCCTCTCCTCTCCACTCCCCATTTCTTTCTTTCTTTCTTTCTTTCTTTCTTTCTTCCTTCCTTCCTTCCTTCCTTCCTTCCTTCCTTCCTTCCTTTCTCTCCTCTCTCTCTCTCTTTCTTGTTCTTTCCTCTCTCCCTCCTGCCTTCCTTCTTTCCTTCTTTCCTTCCTTCTTTCTTTCTTTCTTTTTTTCTTTCTTTCTTTCTTTCTTTCTTTCTTTCTTTCTTTCTTTCTTGTCTTTTTCTTTCCTCCCTCCCTCTGACTCTTCCTTCCTTCCTCTTTCTCTCCCATCTCCATTTTCTTTCTTTCTTTCTTTCTTTCTTTCTTTCTTTCTTTCTTTCTTTCTTTCTTTCTTTCTTTTTCTTTCTTTCTTTCTTTCTTTTTTCTTTCCTCCCTCCCTCCTGCCCTTCCTTCTTTCCTTCCTTCCTCTTCCTCCCCTCTCCTCTTCCTTCCTTCCTTCCTGCCTTCCTTTTTTTCTTTCTTGTTTTTCTTTCTTTCTTTCCCCTCTCTCTCTTTCTTGTTTATTTCTTTCCTCTCTCCTTCCTGCCTTCCTTCTTTCCTTCTTTCTCTCTTTCTTTCTTTCTTGTCTTTTTCTTTCCTCCCTCCCTCTGACCCTTCCTTCCTTCCTCTTTCTCTCCCATCTCCATTTTCTTTCTTTCTTTCTTTCTTTCTTTCTTTCTTTCTTTCTTTCTTTCTTTCTTTCTTTCTTTCTTTCTCTTTCTTTCCTCTCTCTCTCTTTCTTGTTTATTTCTTTCCTCCCTCCCTCCTGCCCTTCCTTCTTTCCTTCCTTCCTCTTCCCCCCTCCTCTTCCTTCCTTCCTTCCTTCCTGCCTTCCTTTTTTTCTTTCTTGTTTTTTCTTTCCTTCCTCCCTCTCTCTCTCCCCCTCCCCTCCCTCCCTTCTTTCCTCCCTTCCTTCCTCTTTCCCTCCCTCCATTTTCTCTTTCTTTCTTTCTTTCTTTCTTTCTTTCTTTCTTTCTTTCTTTCTTTCTTTCTTTCTTTCTCTTTCTTTATTTCCCACTTTCTTCCTTCTCACCTTCCCTTCTCCTCCCTCCCCCTTCCGCTTCACACACACACACACACACACACACACACACACACACACACACACACACACACACACACATGAACAAGTATCCTTGAAATGATTGAAAGCACAAATACCTTTCTGACATTTTTACTAGTTTTTGCAGCTCTCCTAGGATGGAAACAAAAAAACTCGGTTCTGTGCCATTAATAGAGCAATAGCTATAAATAATGGTGGCCTTCCCAAGTTAAGATCTTTCTTTGCAATGCCGCCCTGTATTTCTTTCTACCAGTTCTCATTTAGTTTTATAAAGCCGATTAGTTCAAGAGTTTTTACAAAGAGGAAAATTTCGGGGAAGTTCTACTGGTGGGAATGTGACAGGGTTACAGGCATTGAGTGATAAGGTGCTCAGGAGTCATCGTCAAATCATCATCATCATAATCAAATCATCATCATCAAAGAGCCGCGGTGGCACAGTGGTTAGAGTGCAGTGGTTAGAATGCAGTACTGCAGGCTATTTTTGCTGACTGCCGGCTGCCAGCAGTTTGGCAGATCGAATCTCACCAGGTTCAAAGTTGACTCAGCCTTCCATCCTTCTGAGGTCGGTAAAATGAGGACCCAGATTGTTGGGGGCAATAGGCTGACCCTGTAAACCGCTTAGAGAGGGCTGCAAAGCATTATGAAGCGGTATCTAAGTCTAAGTGCTATTGCTATTGCTATCATCATCATCATCATCATCATCATCATCATCATCATCATCATCACCATCATCATTTCTAGGCAACTAACATGCTTCTCGGGTTTCCGTACAATCAAGCCATCCTTCAACAATGCTTAAGAGATTACAGACGTAGCAGAAGGAGTGGCAGAACCTGGAGGGCAGAGTCAAAGGAGAGATCAGCCCAGAATCCCTACGTAGTCATAAGCAAACTAAATCCAACCCACCTTGAGCGCTGTTGACCAATTGATCTAATTCCAAGCAAGTGCCGACGTTAGTTGAGAGAAATTCATGTGCATAGACATGAGTGGCAATAAATCAGTTTAATTGGACCGGATGATTCTCACCTGACATCGGAGCATAGACAGCCAGGCAATTCTCTTGTGAAGGAAAGAGATGGGAGCAGAGAACAATGAAATGGCATAGGGTCTCTTGATCAAGGGATTAGTCTAGAAGACCTCTAAGGCCCCTTTCAACTCTGTTATTCTATGTTCTAAACAGAGATTACCCTACTGCCCTTGCCATAAAGGTAAAGGCAGGGGTGGGTTCTACTTACCTTTACTACTGGTTCGCAACAGGGCCATGTGCTCTCTCTCTCTCTCTCTTCTGTGCATGCGCAGAAGCATTTTGTTGACGTCGGGGTTAGGGTTAGGGTTAGGGTTAGGATTAGGGTTACGGTTATAGTTACGGTTACGGTTACGGTTAGGGTTAGGGTTACGGTTAGGGTTAGGATTAGGGTTAGGATTAGGGTTATGGTTACGGTTACGGTTACGGTTACGGTTACGGTTACGGTTACGGTTACGGTTACGGTTATGGTTAGGGTTAGGGTTAGGGTTAGGGTTACGGTTAGGGTTAGGATTAGGGTTACGGTTAGGGTTAGGGTTAGGGTTAGGGTTAGGGTTAGGGTTAGGGTTAGGGTTAGGGTTAGGGTTAGGGTTAGGGTTAGGGTTAGGGTTAGGGTTAGGGTTAGGGTTAGGGTTAGGGTCCCGCCGGTTTTACTACCGGTGCAAACCAGGGGCAACCCACCACTGGTTAAAGGTAAAGGTTCCCCTCGCACATATGTGCTAGTCGTTCCCGACTCTAGGGGGCAGTGCTCATCTCCGTTTCAAAGCCGAAGAGCCAGCGCTGTCCGAAGACATCTCCGTGGTCACGTGGTCATGACTCAACACCAAAGGCGCATGGAATGCTGTTCCCTTGCCACCAAAGGTGGTCCCTATTTTTCTACTTGCATTTTTTTACATTCTTTCAAACTGCTAGGTTGGCAGAAGCTGGGAGAAGTAACGGGAGCTCACTCCATTATGCAGCGCTAGGGATTCAAACCCCCAAACTGCCGACCATTCTGATCGACAAGCTCAGAGTCTTAGCCAATGAGCCATCACGTCCCCTTGCCATATCTAGAGGCAAAAAGATAAAAAGATGAAGGAATCCCTGTGGATTTTACTCCGGTAGTTTTTGCTGACAACATCTAGAGATGTTGCTGATGCTCATTTCTGCTTCAAAGCCATTGAGCCAGCATTGTCTGAAGACATTTTCGTGGTCATGTGGCTAACATGAGGTCATGGACCACGGTTACCTTCCCACTGAAGTGGTACCTATTTATCTACTCGCATGCATGCTTTCAAATAGCTAGGTTGGCAGGAGTTGTGGCGAGGATGGGAACTCACCCTATCACGTGGTGCCCGGGTCTCGAACCTCGGCTGCTGGCTTTCCAGTCAACAAGCTCAGCATCTTAGCTGCTGAGCCACCGCACTGCCCTATCTAGAAACAAAGGAAGAGAAATTTGACCAAAAAACAGTAGTCCGTACATAAGAGAAAAACAAAAGCTCATTTTTCAAGAGAAGAAAGCTTTCAGAAATCGGAAAGTAGATGTCAGCACAACATTGCTGTCTTTATTATTATTTATTCAATTTGTATAGCTGCCCATATCATCTAAGTAGGGTCTGGGCTGGTCACTGGAGGTAAAAACAAGCCGAAAACCAATATACCAACATATAAAACATATAAACATATAAAAAGATCCATAATGAATTTGAAAATCATAAAATCCCTGATCAGTAGCAGAACTCACCGGAGGGCAGCTCAATAAAGTAAGAATTTCTTCCCATTGCTGGGAGCCCCAGGCAAAGTAGCAGAGACATGTCTTTTGCAAGATTTTTTCCCTGTATTATTTTTTTCATGTGATCTCAGGATTGTAACAAATTTATCTTTGTTGGGCAATGGTACTCTTTATCAGAGCGTTTTAGGGTTGTTATTGTTTTTAAAGTGAGAGGCAATTTAAGGAAAAGAGGAGGAGGACAAGGAGGAGGGAAGGGAAGGGTGGGAAAAAGAATAGAATAGAATAGAATGGAATGGAATGGAATGGAATGGAATGGAATAGAATAGAATAGAATAGAATAGAATAGAATAGAATAGAATAGAATAGAATAGAATAGAATTGGAAGGGACCTTGGAGGTCTTCTAGTCCAACCCCCTTCCCAGGCAGGAAACCCTACACCACTTCAGACAAATGGTTATCCAACATCTTCTTAAAAATTTCCAGTGTTGGGGCATTCACAACTTCTGCAGGCAAGTTGTTCCACTTAATAATTGTTCTCACTGTCAGGAAATTTATCCTTAGTTCTAGGTTGTTTCTCTCCTTGATTAGTTTCCACCCATTGCTTCTTGTCCTGCCCTCAGGTGCTTTGAAGAATAGTTTGACTCCTTCTTCTTTGTGGCAACCCCTGAGATATTGGAACACTGCTCTCATGTCTCCTCTAGTCCTTCTTTTCATTAAACTAGAAATACCCAGTTCCTGCAACCGTTTTTCATAGGTTTTAGCCTCCAGTCCCCTAATCATCTTTGTTGCTCTTCTCTGCACTCTTTCTAGAGTCTCAACATCTTTTTTACATCGTGGCGACCAAAACTGGATGCAGTATTCCAAGTGTGGCCTTACCAAGGCCTTATAAAGTGGTATTAACACTTCATGTTGTCTGGATTCTATCCCTCTGTTTATGCAGCCTAGAACTGTGTTGGCTTTTTTGACAGCTGCTGCACACCGCTGGCTCATATCTAAATGGTTGTCCACTAGGATTCCAAGATCCCTCTTACGGTTACTACTATTGAGCAAGGTACCACATATACGGTACTTGTGCGTTTTGTTTTTCTTCCCTAAATGTAGAACTTTACTTTTTTTCACTGTTGAAAGAAGAAAAAGAGGAGGAGGAGGAGGAAGAGAAGAGGAGAAAGGGGAAAGGTGGTGTTGGAAGAAATGTCCATCTGGGTTCAGTTCCAAGTGGGAAGAAAGACACTGGAAACATGTAGACTGCTTGAAAAGATGGTTTAATGGTGGACAGGACCAAATGGTTTGAGGTCCTGGGGAAAAAGAGCACGTGTGTGTGTGTGTGTGTGTGTGTGTGTGTGTGTGTGTGTGTGTGTGTGAGAGAGAGAGAGAGAGAGAGTGCCACCTGTGGCATGCACGCCATACGTTTGCCATCACGAATTTATACCATTATGAATACTTCCAAAGGGAGATGCTGGAAAAAATCAAGCCATAATAAGCTGGATTTATTTTTTATTAGAGCTGGATTTTAAAACTTGAATTGAACAGAGATTTAGCGAGTTTAGTCATGTCCCCTTTTTAGTTCCCCCTCCCCTCTTAATTTATATTACAAATGCAAATGCCATTTATTTGTCAATATTGCAGCCTGCCTTGTATCTAATTAAGAGTCATCACACGTGTACAAGAGGTAAGAGTTGATGAAAAGGCTAATCTTCACAGCTAATAGTTTTGTCAAAAAAAGAGAGAAAGAGTGAATTTCTGGTACGGCTTTACAAAGCCTTAGTAAGACCACATTTGGAATATTGCACCCATATTCATCACAATATAACAAAGATGTTGAAACTCTACAAAGAGTGCAGAGAAGAGCAACAAGAATGATTAGGGGGCTGGAGGCTAAAACATAAGAACAGTTACAAGAATTGGGTATGTCTAGTCTAATAAAAAGAAGGACTAGGGGAGACATGATAGCAGTCTTCCAATATTTAAGGGGCTCCTACGAAGATGTAGGGTCAACTTATTTTCCAAAGCACCTGAAGGCAAGGCAAGAAACAATGGATGGACACTAACTAAGGAGAGAAGCAACCTAGAACTATGGAGAAATTTCCCAATGGTGGTGTCAGCACTCCAAGCTACATTCACTCCAGTGCTGACATAAGGAAGAGAAGAGGACGCTTGACTCTTCACCTACTTATTTTCCCTGAAGATATTATCCCCTAGGAGATGGGATGGGAGGGGGGACATTCCTGTGAGCTGAAGTAGTAGATATGGGGAGAGTGACTTGGAAGATGGCCATTGAGACGCAGAGAATTGGGGAACGGAAAGGGAAGGTTTGGGGTCAGGAAGTCAGTGTTGGCTTCGACATAACCGGGGACAGATTGTCGTGCTCAATAAATGAAAGATTTCGTCAAAGACTATTTGTTTGGAAATGCAATTTATTTGAGATGACATCGTAACCTGACAGGTGGCAGCAATCAACCAATGGAACAATGGTCTTCAGAAGTTGTGGGTGTGAAATTACTGGAGGCTTTCAAAAACATTCTGGACAGCCATTTGTCTGAAATGGTATAGGGTCTCCCAGTGGTGGGTTTTAAAATTGTTTACTACCGGTTCTGTGGGCATGGCTTGGTGGGCGTGGCTTGGCTTGGTGGGCGTGGCTTGGTGGGCATGGCAGGGGAAGGAAATTGTAAGATCTACATTCCCTCCCCAATCCAGGGGAAGGTTACTGCAAAATCTCCATTCCCACCCCACTCTGGGGACAGCCAGAGGTGGCATTTGCCGGTTCACTGAACTACTTGAAATTTCCGCTACCGGTTCTCCAGAACCTGTCAGAACCTGCTGGATTTCACCCCTGCTCTGAGGTCTCCTTTTCCCCAGGCATCCCTTCCTATCTTTATCCGATCAGCTGGGACTCGGGAGGCAGAGAATAGATTTGGGCTTAGCCAGTCAGAATTTTTACTATCGATTGTGTGGGTGTGGCTTGGTGGACATGGCTTGGTGGGCGTGGCAGGGGAAGGATACTGTAAGATCTCCATTCCCTCCCCAATCCAGGGGAAGGTTACTGCAAAATCCCCATTTCCTCCCAATCAGCTGGGACTCAGGAGGCAGAGAAGAGACGGGGGCTTAGCCAGTCAGAATTTTTACTACCAGTTCTCCAAACCACTCAAAATTTCCGCTACCGGTTCTCCAGAACTGGTCAGAACCTGCTGAAACCCACCTCTGGAGTCTCCTGCTTAAGCAGGGGGCTGGACTAGAAGACCTCGGGAGGCTTACTTGGGAGCCTCGGGAGGCTGGACTCGAAGACCTCGGGAGGCTTAGCCAGTCAGAATTTTTACTATCGATTCTGTGGGCGTGGCTTGGTGGACATGGCTTGGTGGGCGTGGCAGCGGAAGGATACTGTAAGATCTCCATTCCCTCCCCAATCTAGGGGAAGGTTACTGCAAAATCCCCATTTCCTCCCGATCAGCTGGGACTCGGGAGGCAGAGAATAGATGGGGGCGGGGCCAGTCAGAATTTTTACTATCAGTTTTGTGGGCATGGCTTGGTGGGCGTGGCATGGCTTGGTGGGCATGGCTTGGTGGGTGTGGCAGGGGAAGGATACTGTAAGATCTTCACTCCCTCCCCAATCTAGGGGAAGGTTACTGCAAAATCCTCATTTCCTCCCAATCAGCTGGGACTCAGGAGGCAGAGAATAGATGGGGGCGGGGCCAGTCAGCATTTTTACTACCGGTTCTCCAAACCACTCAAAATTTCCGCTACCGGTTCTCCAGAACTGGTCAGAACCTGCTGAAACCCACCTCTGAGGTCTCCAGCAGGGGGCTGGACTAGAAGACCTCCAAGGTCCCTTCCATCTCTATTCTGATTGATAATCCATCATTGCTCCAAAGGAAGGAGAAGCGGCTGGGGGGTATTTTTTGCGATGTATTCATTTGCACAGGTATGGTGAGATTTCCAGTTCTCCCACCCTTTTCCGCTCTCTCTTTCATATCCCTCAAAGACAAAAGGAAATGAACTCCATGCTTTATTTTAATGCTTCCTTTTATCTCGGAGTTTAATCGTTGTAAAAAAAAAAAAAAAAAAACCAAACCCTACGTTTTAAAAGGTCCCGTGGGGTATACAGTCCCATAAAATCTTGTAACGGAGTGACATGCATTAATGAAAACCTTTCTCCGAAGTACAGCAGAATGAGATTCTTTTTTTTTATTTTTTTATATTGTAATCATCACAGAGTTGGCCCCAAGGTATTGATTGAATTATACATAACTCTGTTGTGGAGCCATTAAAAAAAAATAAGATAAAAAATAAAAATGACAGGCAGCTGGTTTCGGAATAAACAACGGAAGCTTACGCTTAAAAAAATACCATCACTTTTTGTTCCTAAAGCAACTTGTAGAAAAAGAAGCTGGAAGCGAGCGAGAGAGCAAGAGACTAGGTGCGAGAAAAGTAGCTTGAAGCTCAAGTAGGAAATTAATTATAGAATACATGCTGTTGTAATGATATGTCCACAATAGGTTGGAGGCTGTACGCTGAAAGATGGACGGTGTACAGATAGAGTGATCTAACGACTTAATGCAAGCAAGTTGGTTCCTTCATTTTGCGCTAGTGATGAGACTCGGGTTTCCCCACTCAAGCGTGGGAATGGAACGAGCTGCCTTAAAATGTATTATGTGTCCACAAGCGGAGAAAGAGAAGGTCGTAACTTTGAGGAGGGGTCATACGTAGGTTTTTGGATGTCCATTATAATCTTAAATGACCGTTGAGTGATCAATCATTCAGGAAGGATCACCTATACATCTATATAGCTGTCTATCTATCCCTCTATCCCTCTGTCTCTATATCTTTATTTCTAACTCTGTTTATCAATCATCTATCTATATCTATATCAACAATATATCTATATCTATAGTATATCTATAACTGTATCTATATCTATCTATCTTATCTATCTATCTATCTATCTATTATCTATCATTGTGTCTGTCTCTATCTATCTATCTATCTATCTATCTATCTATCTATCTATCTATCATTGTCTGTCTCTGTCTCTTTCTATCTACCTATCCATCTTTCTCTCCCTCTCTCTCTCATTGTCTGTCTGTCTGTCGGTCTGTATCTATCTATCTATCTATCTATCTGTCTGTCTGTCTGTCTGTCTGTCTGTCTGTCTGTCTGTCTATCTATCTATCTATCTATCATTGTCTGTCTCTGTCTGTCTCTTTCTATCTATCCATCTATCCACATCTCTCTCCCTCTCCCTCCCTCTCTCTCCATCATTGCCTGCCTGTCTCTTTGTATCTATCTATCTATCTATCTATCTATCTATCTATCTATCTATCTATCTATCTATCTATCATTGTCTGTCTCTGTCTCTTTCTATCTACCTATCCATCTTTCTCTCCCTCTCTCTCTCATTGTCTGTCTGTCTGTCGGTCTGTATCTATCTATCTATCTGTCTGTCTGTCTGTCTGTCTGTCTGTCTGTCTGTCTGTCTGTCTGTCTATCTATCTATCTATCATTGTCTGTCTCTGTCTGTCTCTTTCTATCTATCCATCTATCCACATCTCTCTCCCTCTCCCTCCCTCTCTCTCCATCATTGCCTGCCTGTCTCTTTGTATCTATCTATCTATCTATCTATCTATCTATCTATCTATCTATCTATCTATCTATCTATCTATCTATCTACTATCTATCTATCATCTATCTATCATTGTGTCTGTCTGTCTGTCTGTCTGCCTCTCTCTCTCTCTCTTTCATTGTCTGTCTGTCTCTTTGTATCTATATCTATCATTGTCTGTCTGTCTCTATCTATCATCTATCGATCTATCGATCTATCTATATCTATCTATTTATCTATCTATCTATCATCTATCATCTATCTATCATCCATCTATCTATCTATCTATCTATCTATCTATCTATCTATCTATCTATCTATCTATTTATCTATCTATCATCTATCTATCATTGTGTCTGTCTGTCTGCCTGTCTCTCTCTCTCTATCTTTCATTGTCTGTCTCTTTGTATCTATCTATCATCTATCGATCTATTGATCTATCTATATCTATCTATTGATCTATCTATCTATCTATCTATCATCTAACATCTATCTATCTATCTATCTATCTATCATCTATCATCTATCTATCTATCTATCTATCTATCTATCTATCTATCTATCTATCTATCTATCTATCTATCTATCATTGTCTCTGTGTCTTTCTGTCTGTCTGTATCTATATCTATCTATCTGTCTATCTATCATCTATCTATCTATCTATCTATCATCTATCTATCTATCTATCTATCTATCTATCTATCTATCTATCTATTATTGTCTGTCTGTCTGTGTCTGTCTGCCTGTCTGCCTGTCTGTCTGTCTCTATCCATCTATCTATTTATCTATCTATCTATCTATCTATCTATCTATCTATCTATCTATCTATCTATCTATCTATCTATCTATCTATCTATCTATCTATCATCTATCATCTATCATCTATCTATCTATCTATCTATCTATCTATCTATCTATCTATCTATCTATCTATCTATCTATCTATCTATCATTGTCTCTGTGTCTTTCTGTCTGTCTGTATCTATATATATCTATCTGTCTATCTATCTATCTATCTATCATCTATCTATCTATCTATCTATCTATCTATCTATCTATCTATCTATCTATCTATCTATCTATCTATCTATCTATCTATTATTGTCTGTCTGTCTGTGTCTGTCTGCCTGTCTGCCTGTCTGTCTGTCTCTATCCATCTATCTATCTATCTATCTATCTATCTATCTATCTATCTATCTATCTATCTATCTATCTATCTAAACTCGCTATCATCTATCTATAGTGTCAGTCTATTTCTCTCTCTCTCTCTCCATCAATTATCTAATAGTTATCTTTCACTTCTTTTCCTTCTTTACTTTCTTGATTTTATGGTATTACTGTATCTCTTATTCCTTTTCTGTAGTGTCACTTACCCTACAAGGAAACAGCATGATGGGCATGTACATACATATGTTGATCTCTAGGTTAAGCTAACCAAATAGCAATTCAAACAAATGTAAGCCAGGCCAGGGTGCCAGTTAGCGATATCCAATAATACAAATATTAAGAGTGGATGTTGCATTTACCTTGTAATCGCAAAGCATTTCATTCGGTAATTAATTGAATGTGGGGCTGTTCAGAACCCACTGAAGAAGTAAGAAAAAGGGAATAAACCTGTCAATATTGTATCTCTGTCACTGTCAGGTGCAAAGAATCAGGGACATTCATAAGGTCACAGAATAGAAGACTCATTCAGTCTTCTTTCCAGGAGCCTGGATAGCTCAACAGACTAACAGCCTGTTATTAACATTCAGCTGCCTGCAATTATTGCATGTTCAAATCTCACCAGGCTCAAGGTTGACTCAGCCTTCCATCCTTTCTAAGGTAGGTTAAATGAGGACCCAGTTTGTGGGGGCAATAAACTGACTTTGTATAAATATACAAAAGTATGAAGGCTATTGCTTAACGCGTTGTAAGCCGCCCTGAGTCTCGGGAGAAGGGCAGCATATAAATCTAATAAAAATAAAAAATAAAAATAAATAAATAAATTATTCCAGCCTATTCACAAGAATCTAGTCAATTAAAGTTCATTGCAAAATTGGCAACAGATATGGGTCAAACAGAATTCAGAAGCGGTTGGACTCGGACAGTTTGTGGTAACTTAATGACTCTAAGCTGATGACGCACTTAACTCCACCCTCACCTCTGCCTGCTCTTCTCTTACAATTACGTATATTTTCCTCCCCAAAACAATGGTTGCTATTGATGTGGTAGCATGATTTGCAGATGGGGACTGCAGCCAAGAAATTAAAAGAGGCTTGCTCCTGGAGAGGAAAGCCATGGCAAATCTAGACAGAATATTAAAAAGTAGAGACATCACCCTGCCAACAAAAGTGCATATAATCAAGGCGATGATTTTCCCAGTTGAAATGGATGGCTGAGAAAGTTGGACCATAAGGAAGGCTGAGAGCCAAAGAATTGAGACCTTTGAACGATGGTGCTGGAGAAGACTCCTGCGAGTCCCTTGGACTGCAAGGCCATCCAACCAGTCAGTCCTAGAGGAGATCAACCCTGACTGCTCTTTAGAAGGCCAGATCCTGAAGAGGAAACTCAAATACTTTGGCCACCTAATGAGAAGGAAGGATTCACTGGAGAAGAGCCTCATGCTGGGAACGATGGAGGGCAAAAGAAGAAGGGGACGGCAGAGAACGAGGTGGCTGCATGGAGTCACTGAAGCAGTCGGCGTGAGCTTAAATGGACTCCGGGGGATGATAGAGGATAGGAAGGCCTGGAGGAACGTTGTCCATGGGGTCGCGATGGGTTGGACACGACTTCGCAACTAACAACAACAACAATGGTTTGTAAGCAGCCACATGGTGTGATCAGGCAGTTCAAGTGTAGCACTACCCCTGAACGGGCCCTGGAGTCCAGGTTCTCTTGGCCCTCTTGGTATGGCTACTGGTCCACATTGGTCCCTCGCTCAGGCACCTCTACTGGCCTGGGTCATGTAGTGTCGTGATGGTCAGTCTCCTCTCAGAAGGCAGGTCTGGTGGGGTGATGGTCAGTGTTTTCCCAGCTGGTGGATGACATGTTGAGATGGTACTCAAATGGTCAGCCTTTCTTCCTCTCTCTCTCTCCCTCCCTCCCTCCTTCCCTCCTTCCCTCTCTCTCTCTCTCTCTCTCTCTCCCTCCCTCCTTCCCCCCCTCTCTCTCTCTTCCTCCCTCCCTCTCTCTCTCCCCCCTCCCTCCCACCCTCTCTTGAATTGCCTGCTGGGCTCTCCTTCCTCCACCTCTGCTTCTTCATGGATTCCTCTGCTTGCCTCACAGAAGCCTCCCCTATCCTATCCTGTCAGGCCGTGGTGAAATTCATTTTTTTTTTTACTATTGGTTCTGTGAGCGTGGCTTGGTGGACGTGGTGTGGCTTGGTGGCCATGGCTTGGTGGCTGTGGCAGGGGAAGGATACTGCAAAATCTCCATTCCCACCCCACTCCAGGGGATAGATACTGCAAAATCCCCATTCCCTCCCCACTCCAGGGGAAGGATACTGCAAAATCTCCATTCCCACCCCACTCTGGGGCCAGCCAGAGGTGGCATTTGCCAGTTCTCTGAACTACTCAAAATTTCCGCTACCGGTTCGCCAGAACCTGTCATAACCTGCTGGATTTCACCCCTGCTCTTAGGCCTCCTTTTCCCCAAGCACCCTTTCCTATCTTTGCCCTCCGACTTCCCCCCCCCAGAAAAACAACCCCTCCTTCCTCCTCTCACACTCCCTCTCTCTCCTCCTCTTCCCGCCAAAACCTCCTCCTCTTATTCCCTTCTCCCCCCTCCCACCACTACACAAGTTTAGAGTAAGAATGCTCTGACAGATCCTTGGAAAGTTAAGGTCTCTAGTTAAACAAGCTTTGAGATCTTGGCCAGCACTGATAATGTTACCAAGTCGGTGGAACGAAACGTCTGCAAGAAAGCAACCAAGCTCCGAGGTGTCAGACCCAGCCCAAGAATGGCATATAACAATCCAGCCAAAGCTCAGCTCTTTATTGGCTTTATATCCAGTAGACAGAATCTTGCCAGACTAAAGGCAGAACCTCCTAACCTAATAGAGATTCTAGGGAATGGCTAGCCTAACTCTCTTCCTCTGTCTCCACTACAGTTCCAGGCTGTTCTGCCTCTTCTCTCTCCCTCCCTCTCTCTCTCTCTCTCTCTCTTTCTCTCCCTCCCCCCCCTCTCTCTCACACACACTCCCTCTCTCTCTCACACACACACACACACACACACACTCTCTCTCTCCCTCCCTCCCTCCCTCCCTCCCTCTCCCTCTCCATCTCTCTCTCTCACACACACACACATACACTCTCTGCCTCCCTCCCTCCCTCTCTCTCTCTCACAGACACACGCACACACATACACACACACACTCTCCCTCCCTCCCTCTCCCTCCCTCTCTCTCTCTCACACACACACACATACACACACACACTCTCCCTCCCTCCCTCCCTCCCCCCCTCTCTCTCACACACACACACTCTCTCCCTCCCTCCCTCTCTCTCACAGACACACGCACACACATACACACACTCTCTCTCTCCCTCCCTCCCTCCCTCTCCCTCACACGCACACACATACACACACACACACTCTCTCCCCCTCCCTCCCTCCCCCCTCTCTCTCTCACACACACACTCTCTCTCTCCCTCCCTCCCTCTCCCCCTCTCTCTCTCTCACACACACACACTCTCTCTCTCCCTCCCTCCCTCCCTCTCTCTCTCTCTCACAGACACACAGACACACACATACACACACACTCTCTCCCTCCCTCCCTCCCCCTCTCCCTCTCCCTCTCCCTCTCCCTCCCTCCCTCTCTCTCTCTCTCACACACACACACATACACACACACTCTCTCTCTCTCCCTCCCTCCATCCCTCTCCCTCCCTCCCTCCCTCCCTCTCTCTCTCTCTCTCTCTCACACACACACATTCTCTCTCTCTCTCTCTCTCTCTCTCTCTCTCTCTCTCTCTCTCTCTCTCTCTCTCTCTCTCTCTCTCTCCTTGGGATGTGCTCTTTTCTTCCAGAGAAACTTCATTGTGGTCCATTATATCACCTCAGCCTCTGTAGGCACCATCGCTCTGTAGGAAGTTAGCACCCACCCCTCTCCTAGAAAAACGAAATATTCTAGGAAATATTAAAAAGGCAGAATATTATACCTCCCTGGAGGAGAAATGGAGAAACATGTTTTTTTTTAAGCAGGAAGCAGACTCACTCTTAATAGACCCCACACTCTCAATAGCCCACAGCAGATGTCAGCGCTTAAGAGATGAAGAGATAGCTAGGTCTATTCATAAGCAAATGCCCTCACCCAACATCCAACAAAGGTAGGACTAGCCATCAGCCATAATAGGAATTGCCCAAAACCCTCTTCATTACATCATCACCCAGCAAGATTCAACCAAGCCTGGGACTCAAAAGACAACCTACAAAGTTACCCCTACATGGCCCCATGGGAGTCTGACAACCAATCAGAATACAAGCTCAAATTCAAAGCCCAACAGAGGGTATAAATCTCTCTCTCTCACTCACCCATGTGCTTTTTTGCCCAGGACCTCAAAACCATGTGGTCCTGTCCAGTGGTGGGATTCAAATAATTTAACAACCGGTTCTCTGCCCTGATGATTTCTTCCAACAACCAGTTCACCAAACTGCTCAGAAAATTAACAGCCGGTTCTCCCGAAGTGGTGCGAACTGGCTGAACCCAACCACTGGTCCCGTCCACCATGAAATCATCTTCTCAAGCGGTCGCCATGTTTCTAGTTTCTTTCTCCCCATTTGGAACGGAACCCAGATGGACATTTCTTCCAACAGCTCATAGAGAGCTCCAAAGAACTCCACATGGTAAAAATCCTCTAGGGACAGAATTAAGGGACTAAAAATATCAGCCGAGACAGAAACCTCTAGCACTTTGTTGGCACATCTAAGGATCATCTGAATTTTTGGAACTCATAATCTCTAAAGATCACCAGAGGATGTTACTGATCTCAGGTAAATGATTTTAAGCTGTGAGTGCCAAGGATTTACTGAGTACAAGTGCTTGTCAAGTGTAATAGCAGAATTTTTGTCTTCTCAGGAACAATAATTTCCTCTTGAGTAGATAATCCTGTCCAATATATCCTTCTAAGCCACCTGACATGCTTCTACCTCTCTAATTTTCACTTATCAACACAGCAGGATAAATGCTTTTCTGAGCTTGGTGTTGAAATTTCAGCATCCAAGGAGTTCTCATATGTCAGGAAAGGTGGATGTGGGTTCTTCTATGACTATGATTCTAGGGTCTGGCCATCCCAGTTGCTCCTGTGAGATTCTGGGAAAAATCTCCCAATCAGAGGTGGTATTCAGCCGGTTTGTGCCGGTTCATACCGGTTCGTGCGAACCGTTTGCGGAGATCACGCACCCCAGCTCTATGACATCCTATTTAGGGACGTTTTCAAGGCTGGGTGCACGCGTGGAAGGCACTGAGCGAGCAAAGCGCATGCACGAAAGTGCGCATGGGTGTGAAGCGAGCGTGCATGCGCGCACTGAACTGCTGGTAACAATATTGGAAACCCACCGCTGCTCCCAATAAGTTCCTTTTTCTCAGATGAAAATTTAAGATAGCCATGATCTCAAAAGCTTCTGCTATCACTTTTATTTCCAGTAATGAACTATAGTCCTATGGTTTCCCCATGTTGGCCACCAATATCTGGATGATCAGTAGATGGCGTTCATCATTTCCTATAACTTTTCACTGCCTTATGTTCATTTTCTGGATATTGGCAGCCCAGGTTTAATAATCCTAATATCATCCATTTTGTCTGCTAATGTGTGTGGCAAGCATTTTGTAACTTGAGACGTTCTTCCATAAGACACCATTTTGTAAGCACACCTACCACTTGCTTGTAAAATTCCAAGTCCTAAAGACCTTTCCACTTCAAACATCTAGCAAACATCAAGACTTTTAAAGAGAAGGATCCTCCTCCTCCTCCTCCTCCTCCTCCTCCTCCTCCTCCTCCTCCTCCTCCTCCTCCTCCTCCTCCTCCTCCTCCTCCTCCTCTGCAGTAAAGAAAAGATTGGTCTAAAACTAACCTAGCTCTGTTAGACTTAGCTCAGTATTTGGCTCCTACTACTATTGTGTTCATCATGATAATCAGCCCTTCTCCTTCTCCTTCTCCTTCTCCTTCTCCTTCTCCTTCTCCTTCTCCTTCTCCTTCTCCTTCTCCTTCTCCTTCTCCTCCTCCTCCTCCTCCTCCTCCTCCTCCTCCTCTGCAGTAAAGAAAAGATTGGTCTAAAACTAACCTAGCTCTGTTAGACTTAGCTCAGTATTTGGCTCCTACTACTATTGTGTTCATCATGATAATCAGCCCTTCTCCTTCTCCTTCTCCTTCTCCTTCTCCTTCTCCTTCTCCTTCTCCTTCTCCTTCTCCTTCTCCTTCTCCTCCTCCTCCTCCTCCTCCTCCTCCTCCTCCTCTGCAGTAAAGAAAAGATTGGTCTAAAACTAACCTAGCTCTGTTAGACTTAGCTCAGTATTTGGCTCCTACTACTATTGTGTTCATCATGATAATCAGCCCTTCTCCTTCTCCTCCTCCTCCTCCTCCTCCTCCTCCTCCTCCTCCTCCTCCTCCTCCTCCTCCTCCTCCTCCTCCTCTTCTTCTTCTTCTTCTTCTTCTTCTTCTTCTTCTTCTTCTTCTTCTTCTTCTTCTTCTTCTTCTTCTTCTTCTTCTTCTTCTTCTTCTTCTTCTTCTTCTTCTTCTTCCTCCTCCTCCTCCTCCTCCTCCTCCTCCTCCTCCTCCTCCTCTTCCTCTTCCTCTCCTCCTCCTCCTCCTCCTCCGCAGTAAAGAAAAGATTGGAAACCACTGGTCTAAAACTAACCTAGCTCTGTTAGACTTAGCTCAGTATTTGGCTCCTGCTACTATTGTGTTCATCATGATAATCAGCCCTTCTCCTTCTCCTTCTCCTTCTCCTTCTCCTTCTCCTTCTCCTTCTCCTTCTCCTTCTCCTTCTCCTTCCTTCCTCCTCCTCCTCCTTCTCCCAGCCAAGCAGACATGGTACATAATGAAGCATCATAATTTCACCTTTATTTTATACAAACCATGGGTAAAAGAACAACCAGGAATGCTGGTTGGTATCAAGAAACCAAGTCAGTGAGTTTTGACCCCTGAAGAAAAATGATCTCAGGATTGTCCCAACTTCTTCCGTGAGCATCCCCTCCCCACAAGAAATCATTATTTCTCAGCCCTCCCCGCCAAACAAAATCTTCCTACTTTTTATGTTTACATTTCAAGCAAAAAAAACAACGGAAGTTGACAGACAAAATGCGGCTTCTTATGAAACAGAATATAATCAGACTAACCCTCTCGACTTCCTTTCATTCATGTTAACGACTTGATATATGGAACTCTGCCAAAATTTTACCCCAAATGGCATTTAAACTTTCAATCTATAAGCAGAGATTGGCTGTGGAGCTCATTTAATTTCCTCCTCTAATTTGTAACCAGAGTTTGATTTACTAAATGCCAGCATGGGTAAGAAAAGCCTCAGGTAAGTGGTGACCTTCTTATTAGCGAAATAGAATAACTTTACTGGATTTAGCATTCATAGATCTATAAAAATTCAGTTGCAAAGAGGCTTTCCTGTTCCTTGTTCCTTTTTAAAGCACCTTATAGCTGAACAAAATTACAGAATTATTAGGGTTTTTTTTTTCCCCTGGGGTCAATGGCAAACAAACAACAAT
This sequence comes from Pantherophis guttatus, assembly GCF_059756535.1. NCBI lineage: Eukaryota > Metazoa > Chordata > Lepidosauria > Squamata > Colubridae > Pantherophis > Pantherophis guttatus. The sequence continues at coordinate 7,613,464 of NC_142064.1, forward strand.
GGAACAACTTTAATTTTAAATTAATCCATGCGACTAATTTGTTGCACGTCCCCTAGAGTTGCTTGGGTGATGTTGGGGGAGGGGGGGAGGAAAGGAGGGGCGAGTGGGTAGCTTATAAATTGATTAATTAAATAATCAATCTTCAAATCCTATCCCAGCGATAGTACGCGGTCCGCCCGCTCCAACCAGAAAGGTATTTCCAGCACGCTACCAGCAGGAGAAACAGGAAATCAATCCATCTTGCAGCTTGATGAAAAGATTACGCTTTGGAAATTTGTTTCAAAGTGGCAACGCTGGTGATCGTGAAGGGCGCACACTGAATAAACAAGTGTATCAGTCAAGAAATAAAATACACCTTTTGGGGTTTTGTTCTCCCGAGGTCCAAGGCTTATTGAGTTACGAGATAGCTAAGGGCGATGCCGGACTGACCTCTGTTTCATTCCACATTTTTTATTAAATGTTCAGAGAAAAAAAAGACAAGAATTCCTTCAGTGGCAGGAGTGGTATTCACTTACTTTCCCCACAAACCAGTTCGTTTCGCTCACACATGCCCTGTCTACCCTCCACGTATGTGCTTTGCTGGTGCGTGCACCATCCGTGCATGTGCCCGGCCTCAAAAACATGCCTAAATAGGATGGCATAGAGCCGGGGCGAATGGATGGTTGGGCAGGCCCAGCCACGATTTCTGCTACCGGTTTGGGCAAACCAGTCTGAACCAGTGGTGAAATCCAATTTTTTTTTACTACTGGTTCTTTGGGCATGGCTTGGTGGGCGTGGTGTGGCTTGGTGGGCGTGGCTTGGTGGGCGTGGCAGGGGAAGGATACTGCAAAATCCCCATTCCCTCTCCATTCTAGGGGAAGGATACTGCAAAATCCCCATTCCCACCCCACTCCAGGGGAAGGATACTGCAAAATCTCCATTCCCACCCCACTCCAGGGGAAGGATACTGCAAAATCCCCATTCCCTCCCCATTCCTTCCCCACTCCTGGGGGAAAGGGTACTGCAAAATCCCCATTCCCTCTCCATTCTAGGGGAAGGATACTGCAAAATCTCCATTCCCACCCCACTCTAGGGGAAGGATACTGCAAAAACCTCCATTCCCACCCCACTCCAGGGGAAGGATACTGCAAAATCTCCATTCCCACCCCACTCCAGGGGAAGGATACTGCAAAATCCCCATTCCCTCCCCAAATACAGGGGAAGGATACTGCAAAATCTCCATTCCCACCCCACTCCAGGGGAAGGATACTGCAAAATCCCTATTCCCTCCACATTCCAGGGGAAAGATACTGCAAAGTCCCCATTCCCTCTTCACTCCTGGGGAAGGATACTGCAAAATCTCCATTCCCACCCCACTCCAGGGGGAAGGATACTGCAAAATCCCCATTCCCTCTCCACTCTGGGGCCAGCCAGAGGTCGTATTTGCCAGTGCTCCAAACTATTCAAAATTTCCGCTACCGGTTCTCCAGAACCAGTCGAAACCTGCTGGATTTCACCCCTGGTCTGAACCGGCTGAATACCACCTCTGTTTCAGTGGGTCTGTTCAGAATTGCCAGTGAAATTTCATAGTGGTGGAAACCTGTGTGAGAAGGGGAAAACATTATGCTGCCAATAATTCTCTTCTCCTTTCTGACAATGTGACTACGGATAGAAGAGACTATATGTAGCTCAGGGTTGAGCTGTGGGGACCTTGGTGCTCTCTGAGCTTGGTGGTTTTCTTGCAGATGTTTCATTACCCAACTAAGTAACATCATCAGTGCCAGTGTGGAATGTTAGAAGGGAGTGGCAAACATTCTGTGTTTTTAATTTAGCAGATCTTAGGACGTAGGCAGAAATAGGACAATCTGATTTAAATTCCAGGGGGCTGTTCTCTCAAGTAAGAATGTTAAATGTCTAAGCTTAATAGAATAACAGAGAGAATAGAGTAGAGTAGAGAAGGGTAGGGTAGGGTAAGGTAAGGTAGGGTAGGGTAGGGTAGGGTAGAATACGGTAGGGTAGGGTAGGGTAGGGTAAGGTAGGGTAGGGTAGGGTAGGGGAGAGGAATGGAGAGGAGAGGAGAGGAGAGGAGAGGAGAGGAGAGGAGAGGAGAGGAGAGGAGAGGAGAGGAGAGGAGAGGAGAGGAGAGGAGAGGAGAAGAGTAACAGAGTTGGAAGGGACATTAGAAGTCTTCTAGTCCAACCTCCTGCTCAAGCAAGAGACCCTATGTAATTTCAGACAAATGGTTGTCCCATCTCTTCTTAAAAATCTCCAGTGTTGGAACACCCACAATTTCTGGTGGCAAGTCGTTCCACCGATTAATTATTCTCATTGCCAGGAAATTTCTCCTTAGTTCTAGCTTGCTTCTTTCTTGATTAGTTTCCATCCATTGCTTCTTATCCTGCCTTAAGGTGCTTTGGAGAATAGATTTGGAGAATATTGCCTGCAGAAGTTGTGGGTGCTCCATCATTGGAGGATTTTAAGAAGAGATTGGACAACCAGTTGTCTGGAATGGTATAGGTTCTCCTGCTTGGGCAGGGGTTGGACTAGAAGACCTCGAAAGTCCCTTCCAACTCAGTTATTCTGTAAAGCTGTGATTTTGTAAGCTATTCACCTGCATCTTTGATGTTTAGCGCAATTGCACATTTAAGCATTCTGTAGCAACTTTATAAGAATTTCGCTGCAAATGCTCCTTTCTTTGGGGAGAAATAATCCTGAGAGTAATCCCTTTTGCATCAAACTGGAGGATTACATAGATATTTTTCATCCAGAAGTTAAAATTGCCATATAGCCCATTCTTGAACAATTGGATTCTTCAGAGCTGGTAAAGATATCTAGAGGAGCTTTCATTCCATAGTCTATTTTATTTTTCTTGAGTGGGTCTTTTCAGAATCTCTAGTGAAATTTCATAGTGATGGAAACTGTGTAAGAAGGGGAAGACATTACGCTGATGCTCTACAGTCCAGCAAAACATGACTTTTGGGCTTGCGGTATAATGAAATGTGTTTTCTGGTGTAAATGTTATCTGTCTGCTCCACTTAATCTCGCTGCTCTTTCTAGTACTGGTTCAAAGTTCCAATCTCACGTTCAATAAGAACAGCGAATAACTTCAGAATTGCTTTTTACCCACCGCAGCGACAGTAACAGTAAGTGAAGCTTGACTTTTGATAATCTCACTGGTGGGTCCATGGCAATAATAACCGAATAATAGAGTTGGAAGGGACCTTGGAGGTCTTCTAGTCCAACCCCCTGCTCAGGCAGGAAACCCTAAACCATTTCAGACAAATGGCTGTCCAATCTCTTCTTACAAACGTCCTGTCAGGGATCCAAGTAACACCCCCAATGAAAGAAAACTCCAAGGCTTGAGGTTCCTCAAAATTCCATTTTATTAGAGATGTCATATTGGCACATCTGGGAAAACCCGAATCTGAAAGCTTCCAGGTTTTCCCCACCCAAAGAAAAGTTCAAGTCCCTGCCCAACACCCATCAGTCCATCACGTGGTCCAATCAATGCACTGTCCCAACTGGAGATGCCTCCCAGTTCCAGCCTTCCAGGTGCAGGGCAAGATGTCCTTGTCTCTCTGAGAAAGGAATGTTATTATGACTACATATCATCCCTGCTCCATACAATCCCCCCTCCCAGTTTCCCACAGTAGTAAATGTGGCAGGCCTGAAGGCCCAATGCAAAAGGTGGCTTCCAGGCCTGAAACTTCCACTGTTGGAGCACCCACTTTTAATTTTCAGAATGAAAATTAATTCTTTTGATTTTCAGAATGGAAATTAATTCTTTTGATTTTCAGAATGAAAATTAATTCTTTTGATTTGATTTTCAGAATTAAAATTAGTTCTTTTGATTTTCAGAATTAAAAATAATTCTTTTGATTTTCAGAAGGGAGTGGGCCGGGGGGGGAGGCATAAAGTGAGCAGCAGCTTCGCTGTGAATGGAGAGAGAAAAGTCTCACCGTATAGGGCAAGGGTGGGTGGGTGGGGCGAGTGGCCGGAAGGGGCGAGCAGCTGGAAGGGGCGAGCGGCTAGAAGGGGTGAGCGATGAGCAGGTGTAGGGGCAGGCATAGGAGTTGCCAATCAGGGGTGATTTTTGCCAGTTCTGTGAACCGATTCAAATTGTCCCTGCCGGTTCGCCCGAGCCGGTCGAATTTCACCCTTGCTGTCCACCATTAAAAACCATCTTTCCAATCAGCCGCCATGTTTCCAGTCTCTTTCTCCCCACTTGGAACTGAATCCAGAAGGACATTTCTTCCAACAGTTAATGGCAACACTTTATTACAGATACCTTTCCAGCCCCTTCCATAGCAAATGTGCTCTTTATTTCCAGCTTAAAGGATCCCCTTGCTTTGATAGGTAATGTATGTATGCAGTTCCATAAATAAATCATTGGTAATAAGTAAACAAGACGAGACCCATTATGCACAGAGAGAGAGAGAGAGTGAGAGCTACGTGGATTTATGGCATTAGTCAGGAATACAAGAGACTGTAGCTTGTTCAACTACAAAGAAAACCCCTTTGCAATAATTCATAGGATGTGATACAGACTTTCATAGAGGTTCGGTTTATTACGGACAGTATTTTATAGGAAGAAAGGATAAATATCTCTCTGTATTTCAGCTGGCATTTCCTTCAGGCCCAGTTTCCATCTCAACCACGACTGAAAAAGAGATTGGCGTTGAGGTCAATGCAATTAGGAGGTCTCCCCAAAATGTTATATACAAGTTGTCCTAGTGTTTTCTCACAAAGTCTCCGTACCAGCAGTGGTGGGTTGCCCCTGGTTCGCACCGGTTCTATAGAACCGGTAGTAAAACCGGCGGGAGGCTCCGCCCACTGACCCTGATGTCATTAAAACGCTTCTGTGCATGCGCAGAACAGTGCACGCACACACGCGGTCCCGCTACAAACCGGTAGTAAAGGTAAGTAGAACCCACCCCTGCGTACCAGGATAGAAGTCTACACAAAAGGACCAGGAGTGGTATTCACTTACTTTCCCTACCGGTTCGCAAATGTGAGCGCATCCATGCGTCCGTCCACGCATGAACCCAGCCTTCCGGGCACGTGCTTTGCTGAAGCGTGTGCCTTCTGTGCATGCACCAGGCCTTAAAAACATGCCTAAATAAAATGGCATAGAGCCGGAGCGGGGGGCAGGCGGAGGGCTGCCGGCCACACCCACGATTTCCGCTACTGGTTCGGGCAAACCGTTCCGAACCGGCTGAATACCACCTCTGAAAAGGACGTTTCCATATGTGAGAGTGTTGGAAGAAATATCCATCTTGTTCAGTTCCAAGCTGGGAGAAAGGCACTGGAGACAAAATGGAGGCTGGAGGCTGATTGGAAAGAGAGTTTATGGATGAAGCAAAACCACATGTGGCTCTGGGCAGCTGACCGCATGGAGTTGAGAGTGGGTGACTTTTATAGCCTCTCTGGGCTCTGTATTAGAGCTTCCTGTTCCTGTGCAAGAACATGTATTCTTCTTCTGCGCATGCTCAAGATGGCGGCTTCCTGCTGAGTCCGCTACCACCGAGGGGGTGTTATTTTGGACTACAGGGGGTCTTTGGGGGCCAGACGAAACAACTATGGCCCCTACCAGGCTAGCGGAGGCTATTGCCAACCTTTTGAGAGCTTTTTAGCTCTCCGGAGCGCTTCCTGGCCAGAGGGAGTCGGGTGTTGCAGAGGAGGCGTTTGGGGGCGTTGTCGGCCCGGATGGCTGTGGCGGCGGCCTTTGCGATCAGCTGGCAGTCGCCTGAGCAGTGGTGGAGACGGCGGCAGCGCAGCGCTCTCGGCGGACTCCTCGTCGGAGCCTCGTCGGAGTCCTGGGTGCCCAGGAGGTGTTGGCGGGGCTTGGGGAAGACGAGGAGGATGGCGGAGAGGCTGGCAGCTGTTGTGGCGTCAGCCAGGGAGGAGGCTGTGATGGCGGCTGCGGGCTGGCGATGGAGGCGGCGGCGGCAGCCTGAAGGCTGCGAGGGAGATGGCAGGAACTAATTCCGGCGTGATCATCTTGGACTGACCTGGGCGGCTGTGAGGTGTGTGGCCGTTTGTGACCAGCTCACTAACGCCCAGAGGCCCCACAGTGAACTGATGGAGGCTGAACCGGGTGAGCGTTGTGACCGGGAAAGACCTAGGGGGCGATGTGGAGGACCGGAAGAGGACTATGGGGGTGTTTCCCCCCTAAACGCTCTGTATTGCTCCCCCCCCTTTTCTGCCGGGTTTCGCCCGTATGATGGTCCCACGCTATCCAGGCCATTTTCAGTCTCAGCTGGATACCACCATCATTCTCCATCTACTCTCCATTGGATCATCTCCTGATATGCCCACTGCACTAACTCTGTAAACCGACTTATACTTCTGGGCCTATGGATTGGCATTGCTCTATCTGTCCTCCCTAACCGAAAGGAGAAGTTTACCTTAGGTATGAGTATTGAGGGAGTCAGCCTCGGCTATTATTTCCATCGTTTCTGGACTATTCTTGGACTCCTCCCACTACCATGAAGGCAGTGGCGTTTTCCAATGTATACTACCTAAGACTTATATACTTTTCCGTTGGACTCTTAAATCATCATGGTTGATCCCCTGGTTATAAGCCATAACTACTCCCAGTAACAAATGTATTCGGTGTCGGAACTCCTCGCCCTGCGAGATTCTCCCCACTCGCAGGTTTGGCCCTCCACATTATCGAGGGCCTATCTCGATGACGGACTTTGGAGTCCAGAGAGATGGCATGGAGCAAGGAAGAATTTGTGGGGTTTTTTAGGGAAATTTTTTAAGATTTTAAGGGGTTCTGGGAGGGGGGTTTGTAATGATCTTTCTAGAGAAATTGGGAAGAAGACTCTGGGGGATGGGGGGGGAAATCCACCAGGGTCAGAGCCGAGCCCGGCACAGGGTAACGATTTGGGAGGTGTTGGTCGAGGGACTGGGAAAGGGATGGGGGACGATACCTATGAGGTTTGTACCATCAGCACGGTAGATGGGAGGGGCAGATATGGCGGGAGCAGGGGACCATATCATGTGTTGGGGGCTCGCACTCGCTGTTTGAGAGCAATTGCTTGCCCCGGTCCCCATGGCTCCTCTTGGAGACTAGGTGGCTTAGATACTCAGGATCTGGGCCTTCGGCTGATGTTATGCAATGCCAGGTCCGTGGTTAATAAGGCCCCCCTCATTCACGATCTTATACAAGAGGGAGGAGCGGACCTGGCGGGTATTACGGAGACCTGGTTGGGCCCAGAGGGTGGCGTCCCTCTGGTTGAAATGTGCCCACCAGGCTTCAGAGCATTCCATCAGCCGAGGGCCCAGGGGAGGGGCGGGGGGGTGGCGGTTATTATTAACGAGGATCTGGATCCGAGGGAGACCACTGTGCCTCAGATAGCCGGATGTGAGTCCCTCCTTGTGAGGTGGGGCCGTGGGGTTCAGATGGGCTTGTTGCTTACGTACCTGGCTCCCTGCCGCGTGGCAACAGCCCTTCCTGAGCTACTCGACGTGATAGCCACGGTGGCAGTAGATACACCCAGGCTTTTAGTCATGGGTGATTTCAACTTGCCATCTGTCGGTGAAACGTCTGAGGTGGCTCGGGAGTTCATGGCTTCCATGACGGCCATGGACCTGACCCAGTTAGTTCATGGCCCTACTCACAGGGGAGGTCACACTCTGGATCTGATTTTTGTCTCTGGCCAGTGGTTGAGTGGTCTTGTTATAGGGGATATAGACATGGAACCCTTGTCATGGACTGACCACTCACTCCTTCGCCTAGATCTTCGAACCGCAACCCCTCGCCGCAGGGAGGCGGACCCAATTAGATGGATCCGCCCCAGGCGCCTGATGGATCCTGATAGGTTCCAGACGGAGCTTGGGCCATTTCCTGAGGATCTAGCACATGACTCGGCCGAGGACCTGGTAGCCGCCTGGGATCGGGCGGCTGGTGGGGCCTTGGACCGAGTTGTGCCTTTGCGGCCTCTGACCCGATGCCGATCCCGGGTGGCTCCTTGGTTTACTGAGGAGCTGAGGGAAATGAAGCGCCGGAAAAGACGCCTGGAGAGCGGTTGGAGGGCCAGTCTCGCTGAATCTGATCGAACACTGGTAAGGTCGCATATTAAGGCCTACCTAGTGGCGATAAAGACGGCAAAGTCTAACTACTTTTCCGCCTCTATTGCGTCATCAGGGAATCGTCCGGCCACCCTGTTTAGGGTGACCCGCACCCTGCTCCATCTGGGAGTGCGGGGGGATCCCTTAGAAGGCAGGGCGGAGGATTTCGGACAATACCTGTATGACAAAATCGCTCAGATCCGGGGGGATTTGGACTCTGACTGGGTAGATCAGGGCAGGGTGACGAGGAACAGTCTTGAGAATGTTATCTGGGAGGAGTTTGATGCTGTGACTCCCGATGATGTGGACAGGATTTTGGGGAGACTTAGTGCGGCCACATGTTTACTGGACCCGTGTCCCTCCTGGTTGGTACTGGCTTCCCGGGAGGTTACACGAGGCTGGCTCCAGGGCGTTATTAATGCTTCCTTGAGTGAGGGTCACTTCCCCGCTGCCCTGAAAGAGGCGGTGGTGAGGCCTCTCCTCAAGAAGCCGTCCCTGGACCCAGCAATATTGGCTAACTATCGTCCTGTCTCCAACCTTCGCTTCATTGCGAAGGTTGTTGAGAGTGTGGTCGCGCAACAGTTTCCACAATTCCGGGAGGAAACATCCTATCTGGATCCGTTCCAGTCAGGTTTCAGGTCTGGGCACAGCACGGAAACGGCATTGGTCGCGCTGGTTGATGATCTCTGGAGGGCTCGGGACAGGGGTTATTCCTCTGTTCTGGTCCTATTAGATCTCTCAGCGGCTTTTGATACCATCGACCATGGTATCATGCTGCACCGGCTGGAAGAGTTGGGGGTGGGAGGCACCGTGTTACGGTGGTTCTCCTCCTTTCTCTCCGACCGGTCGCAGTTTGTGTTGGCAGGGGGGCAGAGGTCGACCTCGAGGCCTCTCATTTGTGGAGTGCCGCAGGGATCGGTCCTCTCGCCCCTTCTGTTCAACATTTATGTGAAGCCGCTGGGCGAGATCATCCGTGGCTTTGGGGTGAGATACCACCAGTACGCTGATGACACCCAGCTGTACATCTCCACCCCAGGCCACCCCAACGATGCCCTTGAAGTGATGTCCCAGTGCCTGGAGGCTGTGCGGATCTGGATGGGGAGGAACAGGCTCAGGCTCAACCCTTCCAAGACTGAGTGGCTGTGGCTCCCGGCATCCCGATATAGTCAGTTGACTCCATCACTGACTATTGGGGGCGAGTCTTTGGCCCCCACTGAAAGGGCTCGCAATCTGGGAGTCCTCCTGGATAGGCAGCTGTCTTTGGAGGAACATCTGACGGCTGTTACCAGGGGGACCTTTTATCAGGTTCGCCTGATTCGCCAGTTGCGGCCCTTTCTTGATCGGGATTCCCTGTGCACAGTCACTCATGCCCTCGTCACCTCTCGCCTTGACTACTGTAACGCTCTCTACATGGGGCTCCCCTTGAAGAGCACCCGGAGGCTCCAGCTGGTCCAGAATGCAGCAGCGCGGGTAGTGATGGGAGCAACATGGCGCTCCCATGTAACACCACTCCTGCGCGAGCTGCACTGGCTCCCGGTGGTCTTCCGGGTGCGCTTCAAGGTGTTGGTTATCACCTTTAAAGCGCTCCATGGCATAGGGCCTAGCTATCTCCGAGACCGCCTGCTGCTACCGATGACCTCCCATCGACCCGTGCGCTCCCACAGAGAGGGCCTCCTCAGGGTGCCATCAGCCAAACAATGTAGGCTGGTGGCCCCCAGGGGGAGGGCTTTCTGTGTGGGGGCTCCCACCCTCTGGAATCAGTTGCCCCCGGAGATAAGAAGAATCCAGGACCTCAATGCCTTCCGTCGTTCCCTGAAAACTTATCTTTTTCAGCAAGCCGGGTTGGCTTAAGAAGAAATTTTAAAATTTTTAAATCCTTTTAATTAGTCTGCGATTTTTAATTTTTTGGGCCAAATTTTATATATATTTTTAAATGTTTTAATATTTGTATTCTATGTTTTTTATCTTGGCTGTACACCGCCCTGAGTCCTCAGGGAGAAGGGCGGTATATAAATTCGAAATTAAATTAAATTAAATTAAATTAAATTCTATCGGTTGTCATCAGGGATCTTCGAGGTCTTCAAGTCCAACCCCGTGCCCAAGGTGGAGTCTCTATACCCTTTCCGACAAATGGTTGTCCAATCTCTTCTTAAAAACCTGCAGTGTTGGAGCACCCACAACTTCTGGAGGCAAGCTGTTCCACTGGCTAATTGTTCTAACCGTTAGGAAATTTCTCCTTAGTTCTAGGTTGCTTCACTCCTTGATTAGATAATATTAAGCATGCTTAATTCTGGAAGAATGGGAGATGAAAGATGGAATGCATTTCACTTATCAGGTGCAGGTTTACAGACAACTGAACTGTTAAATGCTGAATCAATGTCACTAAATCATAGCATGTGATCTAGCAACTTCCTTCCTTCCTTCCTTCCTTCCTTCCTTCCTTCCTTCCTTCCTTCCTTCCTTCCTTCCTTCCTTCCTTCCTATTTTCCTTCTCCTCTCCTCCTTTTCTCTCCGTAGCCTAGCCTGGCCTATCTTCTCTGATTTCCTTCCTTCCTTCCTTCCTTCCTTCCTTCCTTCCTTCCTTCCTTCCTTCCTTCCTTCCTTCCTTCCTTCCTTCCTTCCTTATTTTCCTTCTCCTCTCCTCCTTTTCTCTCCCTAGCCTAGCCTGGCCTATCTTCTCTGATTTCCTTCCTTCCTTCCTTCCTTCCTTCCTTCCTTCCTTCCTTCCTTCCTTCCTTCCTTCCTTCCTTCCTTCCTTCCTTCCTTCCTTTCTTCCTATTTTCTTTCTCCTCTCCTCCTTTTCTATCCCTAGCCTAGCCTGGCCTATCTTCTCTTCTTTCCTTCCTTCCTTCCTTCCTTCCTTCCTTCCTTCCTTCCTTCCTTCCTTCCTTCCCTCCCTCCCTCCCTCCCTCCCTCCCTCCCTCCCTCCCTCCCTCCCTCCTTCCTTCCTATTTTCCTTCTCCTCTCCTCCTTTTCTATCCCTAGCCTAGCCTGGCCTATCTTCTCTGATTTCCTTCCTTCCTTCCTTCCTTCCTTCCTTCCTTCCTTCCTTCCTTCCTTCCTTCCTTCCTTCCTCCCTCCCTCCCTCCCTCCCTCCCTCCCTCCCTCCCTTGATTAGTTTCCACCCATTGCTTCTTGTCCTGCCCTCAGGTGTTTTGGAGAATAGCTTGACTCCCTCTTCTTTGTGGCAGCCCCTGAGATACTGGAACACTGCTATCATGTCACTCCTAGTCTTTTTTTTTCATTAAACTAGACACGCCCAATTCCGGCAACCATTCTTTAGAAGATCGTGAAGCTATGGAATGACTAACCTTGAACCAGCATTAACTGCTGGCATTTGCAAAGCTGCGAAAACATCACAATCTGGAGCTCAGATTCGCTTTGCTCCTTTGTCTAATGCTCTGCCCGTCATTCTGTATTCTGTCTGCGAAAAGCGATTCACGTTGCAAAGTGTCGAGCTAAGTGGACACGTATGAATGCAAATGTAGGCCAGAATTTGTAAGAAACGACATTGGCATGGATGAGGCCGAAAAGAGGTCTTGCTGTGATTAATGTTTCGGTAATGAGTCCTGCAGAAATTCATATCCATTTGTCACTTACAATAAAGTGCTGTCGATTAATCTCTGGCTGTTTTTCTCTCCTCAGTTTGTCAACAGAAGAAGGGGCTGAGACTGAACCAGACATGGATCGGCGAACCACCATTGGGGGGTGGGGGGTGAGTTTGGTATCCCCACTACTCCACTGTTTGGGGTGGTCTGAGCCTGTTGACCTCCTCCTGTATTACTCAGTGGGTAAATGGGTCTAGAAAGTGCCTAACTGCTTCTTTTTCAGAGCTTTAGGTAAAGGTAATGGTTCCCCTCGCACATATGTGCTAGTCGTTCTCGACTCTAGGGGGCAGTGCTCATCTCCGTTTCAAAGCCGAAGAGCCAACGCTGTCCGAAGACGTCTCCGTGGTCATGTGGCCGGCATGACTCAATGCCAAAGGCGCACGGAACGCTGTTACCTTCCCACCAAAGGTGGTCCCTCTTTTTCTACTTGCATTTTTTACGTGCTTTCGAACTGCTAGGTTTTTTAGCAAGGTCGTGGCTCCTGCAAAATAGTTTCTCTTTTTTACAATGCAAATCGGAGGTTTTGCAACTCAGCCTCCACCATAAATAAGGAAGGTGCTTAAAAATCTACCCTCTTTTCTTTTGTAACTGAAGGTCATCCAGGAAAACTCTGGCAGCAATTGGAAACAAGGAGAGGAAATTGATCTTTTCATAACACAGGGCTACACTGGCTGTTTTTCTGAGAGTTTGGATGTGGATGGCAAAATTGACACAATATGGGAGTTTTCACCCTGTTGCAAACAGTACTGGCTAATTACGTGGGGGAAGGTAAAGGTAAAAGTTCCCCTTGCACATATGTGCTAGTCGTTCCCGACTCTAGGGGGCGGTGCTCATCTCCGTTTCAAAGCCGAAGAGCCAGCGCTGTCCGAAGACGTCTCCGTGGTCACGTGGCCGGCATGACTCAACACCAAAGGCGCACGGAACGCTGTTACCTTCCCACCAAAGGTGGTTCCTATTTTTCTACTTGCATTTTTTACGTGCTTTCGAACTGCTAGGTTGGCAAAAGCTGGGACAAGTCACAGGAGCTCACCCCGTTATGTGGCACTAGGGATTCGAACCGCTGAACTGCCGACCTTTCGATCGACAAGCTCAGCATCTTAGCCCCTGAGCCACTGCGAACTTTAGGAGAAAGATTTTTTTTAAAAAAAAGGAGCCAAAAGGAGCAAGAGAAATCTTACGACTCGACAGAATGGCAACGCGATTCTAATTTGACTTGTGCATTGGTGATGCAGACTTTCTCGATGGCTCTTTATCTTGACAAATACAGCGATGGGTGCCGAAAATAATAGGGTGTAAATCTATGCGCTGCCACAGATCATAATGAAAATGAGAAGCGAGACAGGATGATTGCCTTGTGCTCCCTTGTCTGCATAGATCTGTTTCAACGACGCTGTCATTGGCAGAGTGAGTTCTCATCTTCTGTCAGAGCTCGGCTCTTTGGTTTCAGATAATAACAGAATAACAGAGTTGGAAGGGACCTTGTAGGTCTTTTAGTGCAACCCCCCACCCAAGCAGGAGACCCTACACCCTTTCTGACAGATGGCAGTCCAGTCTCTTCTTGAAAGCCTCCAGTGATGAAGCTCCCACAACTTCCGAATGCAACTTCTGTTCCATTGGTAGATGGTTCTCCCTGTCAGAAAACTTCTCCTTATTTCCAGGTTGAATCTCTCCTTGATCAGTTTCCATCCATTATTCCTTGTCTGGCCTTCAGGTGCCTTGGAAAATAGCTTGACCCCCTCCTCTCTGTGGCAGCCCCTCAGATATTGGAAGACTGCTATCATGTCTCCCCTGGTCCTTCTCTTCACTAGACTAGCCATGCCCAGTTCCTGCAACCGTTCATCGTATCTTTTAGCCTTCAGTCCCCTAATCATCCTGGTTGCTCTTCTCTGCACTCTTTCTAGAGTCTCAACATCTTTTTTATAGTGTGGTGACCAAAACTGGATGCAGTACTCTAGGTGTAGTCTTACTAAGACTTTATAGAGTGGTATTAGTACCTCACATGATCTTGATTGAATCCCTCTGTTAAGGCAATTTAGGATTGCATTGGCTTTTTTGGCTGCCGCTTCACACTGTTAGGTCATATTTAATTGGTTGTCCACTAAGACTTTAAGATCCCTCTCACATACTGCTATTAAGCTTGGTTTCTCCCAATCTATATGTGCACTTTTGGGTTTTTTGCCTAAGTGTAAGACTTTTCTGTACATTGAATTTCATTTTTTAAGTTAAGGCTGGTCAAGATCCATCTGGATCTTGAGCCTACCATCTGGGGTGTTGGCTCTTGTAATTCTTTCACCCTAGATGGCTGGAATGAAGGCGACATCTCCTTAATCACATTTCAAAAAGAGCCTGGTGGCTCAGCAGACTAATAGCCTGTTATTAACATTCAGCTGCCTGAAATTACTGCAAGTTCGAATCTCACCAGGCTCAAGGTTGACTCAGCCTTCCATCCTTTCTAAGGTAGGTAAATTGAGGACCCAGTTTGTGGGGGGAATAAACTGACTTTGTATAAATATACAAAAGAATGAAGGCTATTGCTTAATGCATTGTAAGCCGCCCTGAGTCTCCGGAGAAGGGCGGCATATAAATCAAATTAAAAAAAAAATGATTCCCCGGGCTTCCATATTTGTGGTGGAAACCTGATAGACTAGGAGGGAAGGAGCTTGTTTTGTTCCAAGAGTGATTTGGGAAAGTGGATTCTTCTGTGAAGCTTTCTGGATCATTCTATGAAGCTTTGTGGATTCTTCCATGAGTCTGTAGATCCTTCTAGGAGTCTTCGTGGATCTTTCTATGAAACTGGATTCTTCTAAGAATCTTTATATGTTGTTCTATGAACCTTTGTGGATTCTTTTATGGAACTGTGAATTCTTCTATGAATTTTTTTGTGGATTTTTCTACGAGTCTGTAGATGTATGAATCTTTGTGGATCTTTCTACTGCAGATTCTTCTATGAATCTTTGCAGCTCATTCTTTGAATCCTTGTGGATTCTTCATAACTCTTTGTGGATCGTTCTATGAAACTGTGGATTCATCCATTAATTTTTGTGAATCGTTCCATGAATCTTTCGGGATTCCTCAATGCATCTTTGTGGCTCCTTCTGTGAATCTTTGTGGATTCTTCTATGTGGATCCTTTTATGAACCTTTGTGGACCATTCTATGAAATTATGGATTCTTCCATTAATCTTTGTGGATTGTTCTATAATTTTTTTATGGATCATTCCAAGAATCTTTGCGGATACTTCTATGAATCTCTATGTATTCTTCTATGAGTCTGTGGATCCTTCTATGAATATTTGTGGATTGTTCTATGTGGATTCTTCTATGAATCTTAGTGGATTCATCAACAATCTGGAGCCTAGCTGTCCACCAATCCTGTGTTTTCTAAATCTACCAAAATGAGCATTTCAAAGCTACTTGGAGGTTAGGCTCTCATTTACTTCTTATAAAACCAGGGGTGATATTAACTTATTTTTCCTACCGGTTCGCAAATGTGAGCGCGTCCATGCACCCGTCCACGCATGAACCTGGGCTTCCATGCATGTGCTTTGCTGGCACCCACGCCTTTTGTGCATACGCCCAGCCACAAAAATGTGCGTAAATAGGATGGCATAGAGCTGGGGCGGGTGGGTGGGGCCACCCGTGATTTCCGCTACAGGTTCGGGCGAACCAGTCCGAACTGGCTGAATGCCATTCTCTGTATAAAACCCAAAGAAAAATATATTATTTGATACTAAGCAAACATGTTTCAGACTGATGCTTACCCAGAACAAATATATATATATATGTTTTCTGAGGTTTTCGCGGGTGTTTGTATGTAGGTCTTTGGTTATTTGGGTTTTCTCCCGCGTAAAATTGGAGGTTTCTTGGCGACGTTTCGACGAAGTCTCATTCGTCATCTTCAGGCTGGTGTTCTCGGCTTCGTGCTCCTGGAAGCACATACATACATACATACATACATACATACATACATACATACACACACACACACACACACACACACACACACACACACACACATATATATATGGGTTAAAAATGAGATATATCAGAAAGCTTTATTCATTCCCAACTGAACAGAAGGTTTTTAAGGGGTTGAGGATTATATCAGGAAGTCTCTATTTACAAATATCTCTCATTTGTCCCATCGGCAACCCGAGGACAGCAATCAGATTAATCTAGAGTTGTTGAAAGGACAACTGAAATAGCACACCACAGCAACAGCACACAGAGAAAAGTGTTGATAGGTTTTTGATTTTTTGATTAGCCAAATGTCAAAGCCATCGCAAAGCCTTAAAAGTGGGTACCAAACGAAGGACATCAGTGAATTTCTGGTGCCTTCTCCATTCTTGGCAGCTGAATTTTGCAACCATCGTATTATCTCGAGTTTGTCTCTCTGGTGTGCTTAGTTGAAAGATATTAAAATTGCTCCCAATAAAATAAATCGCAGAGCCATTTTTCAAATACTTCCAAGCAATAAACTGACTGAATAAATATGCTCCAAAGGCCTCTCTTCTCTTTTTCTCTCTCTCTCCTTCTCTCTCTTTCTCCTTCTCTCTCCCTCCATCTCTCTCCTTCTTTCCCTCTCCCTCTCTCCTTCTCTCTCCCTCTTCCTCTCTCTCACCCCCTCTCTCCTTCTCTCTCTCCCTCCCTCCCTCTCTCCTGCTCTCTCTCTCCCCTTCTCTCTCTCCTTCTCTCTCTCCCTCCCTCCCTCTCTCCCTGCTTCTCTCCCTCTCCCTCACCCTCTCTCTTTCTCCTTCTCTCTCTCTTCCTCCCTCTCTCTCCTTCTTTCCCTCTCCCTCTCCCTCTCTCCTTCTCTCCCTCTCTCCCTGCTTCTCTCTCTCCTTCTCTCTCTCCCTCTTCTCTTTCTCCTTCTCTCTCTCCCTCTTCTCTCTCTCCTTCTCCCTCTCTCCCTCTCTCTCTCTGTCAGCATAATGTAGCTTTTCATGGAGTATTTAACTCTCACTAACTCTCATAAAGTCATTTTTAAAAAATACTTTCCCACTTCCCCGATTCCCCACATTTAGAAGGGAACGGCACAACAGAAGAAAAACTGTGCGGGCCACAGAAAGTGAGGCCGAAATGGGTTACCTTGAACTAGCTTGTCAGTCATCCCTATCCACAAGTCCGTTATCTTAAAACGGGCTGAATTTTCTCGCCACTGAAAGGAATAGCGTGAAATGGATTTCCAGGCCACAATCCCGAGCCTTCTTGACAGGAGTAAGATCTCATTGGACACGGTAGGATTACTTACAATGGCCTGTATCCAGGCTTAGCTGAGCTCAGAGAAAGGCAGTGATGGTTGTGCGTTGAAGCCATTTTTTTTTTGGCTTGCTCCGCTTTTCAAGCAATATTAGCTTCCGATACGGTCTACGGTTTCAAAATCTAAGCAAAGGAAAATGAATTTACCTCACATTCCTGGATTTTCCCTGCTGCTGACAAGGTAGAAGGTGAACTGTTAAAGCACCCAGGAGTTGGCTGAATGCCAACCGTTCCTACCCTTTCAATTGACTCACTTTAAAATCAGCTTGTTTACAACCTGGTTCATAGACTTTGGCCTGAGGGGAAAGCATAAAACATATATTATTAGGGCATGATTATTTCCAAATCCAGAGCTCAGGGAAATGGCTGGACCGTCTGAGGGAGTTAAACATAGCTGAAGGAGCCATTTCTAAAGGAAGTCCTTGACTTTCAACCGTTTTTTTTTTTTTAGTTGAGCGTTCGGAAGTTAAAACGGCACTGAAAAAAAGGTAACTTGTGACCATTTTCACACTTATGACCGTTGCAGCATCTCCGTGGTCATGTGATCAAAATTTGGGGGCTTGTCCAAAATTTTTTACTACTGGTTCTGTGGGCATGGCTTGGTGGGCGTGGTGTGGCTTGGTGGGCGTGGCTTGGTGGGCGTGGCAGGGGAAGGATACTGCAAAAACCCCATTCCCTCCCTACTTCTGGGGGAAGGATATTGCAAAATCCCCATTCCCTCCCCACTTTGGGGCCAGCCAGAGGTGGTATTTGCTGGTTCTCCAAACTACTCAAAATTTCTGCTACCGGTTCTCCAGAACCTGTCAGAACCTGCTGGATTTCACCCTGGGATCATGTGATCCCCCTTTGTAACCTGGTTTCTGACAAGCAAAGGCAATGGGGGGAAGCCAGATTGGCTGAAGGATTGCATGAATCACTTAACAACTGCTGTGCTCCACTTAAGAACCATGGTCAAAATGGGTGTCAAATGGGTCAAAGCACCCTTAACAACTGCCTTGCTTAGCAACAGAAACATTTGGTTTAGTTGTGGTCGTAAATCGAAGGACTATCTGTATATGGAATAATGGGTGGCACCAATGTCTCCCCATTCTTTTGGCTGGTCTTCCTATGTTTTCTAAGCCCTTCTGAGAGAGGAGGGAGGGAGGGAGAAAGGAAGGAAGAGGAAGGAAGGAAGGAAGGAAGGAAGGAAGGAAGGAAGGAAGGAAGGAAAGAGAGAGAGAGAGAGAGAAAAAAGAAAGAAGAAAGAAAGAAAGAAAGAAAGAAAGAAAGAAAGAAAGAAAGAAAGAAAGGAAGGAAGGAAGGAAGGAAGGAAGGAAGGAAGAGAAAGAGTAAGTGAGAAAGAAAGAAAGCTGGAAAAGGGAGGGATGGAGAAGGAAGGAAGGAGAAGGAAGGGGACTGAGGGAAGAGAGGGAAAGGAAGGAAGGAAAGAAAGAGGGAGGGAGGGAGAAAAAGAAAGAAAGAAAGCTGGAGGAGGGAGGGAGGGAGGAAGGAAGGAAGGAAGGGGACTGAGGGAAGGGAGGGAAAGGAAGGAAGGAAAGAAAGAGGGAAGGAAAGAGAGAGAGAGAGAGAGAGAGAGAGAGAAAGAAAGAAAGAAAGAAAGAAAGAAAGAAAGAAAGAAAGAAAGAAAGGAAAGAAAGCTGGAGGAGGAAGGGAGGGAGGGAGGAAGGAGACAGAGGGAGGTGAGGGAAAGGAAGGAAGGAAAGAAAGAGGGACAGAAAGAGAGAGGGGGAAAGAAAGAGAAAGAAAGAAAGAAAGAAAGAAAGAAAGAAAGAAAGAAAGAAAGAAAGCTGGAGGAGGGAGGGAGGAAGGAAGGAAAGAAGGAAAGGAAGGAAGGTGCTAGATCACATAATTTAGTGACATTGATTCAGCATTTAACAGTTCAGTTGTGTAAAAACCTGTTCCTGATAAATGAAATGCATTCCATCTGTTCTTTCATCTCCCATTCTTCCAGAATTAAAAATGCTTAATATTATCTAATCAAGGAGTGAAGCAACCTGGAATTAAGAAGAAACTTCCTAACAGTGAGGACAAGTAACTTGTGGAACGGAAGTTGCCTTCAGAAGTTGTGGGTGCTCCATCACTGGAGGCTTTCAAGAAGAGACAGGACATCCATTTGTCTGGAATGGTAGAGCAGGGGGTTGGACTAGAAGACCTCCAAGGTCCCTTCCAACTCTATTATCCTGTTATCTCTTTTTATCCAGCTATATATAATGCACCGTAATAGAAACCTCCATGCATAAACAAGCCCATCCTCCGTGCACGGAAGGAGAATAGAAGATTTATTTAGTTCTTCCCCCACGTAGGGGGGATGCGGTGGCTCAGTGGCTAAGATGCTGAGCTTGTCGATCGAAAGGTTGGCAGTTCAGCGGTTCGAATCCCTAGTGCCGCGTAACAGGGTGAGCTCCCGTGACTTGTCCCAGCTTCTGCCAACCTAGCAGTTCGAAAGCACGTAAAAAATGCAAGTAGAAAAATAGGGATCACCTTTGGTGGGAAGGTAACAGCGTTCCGTGCACCTTTGGCATTTAGTCATGCCATCCACATGACCACAGAGACGTCTTCGGACAGTGCTGGCTCTTTGGCTTTGACATAGAGATGAGCACCGCCCCCTAGAGTCGGGAACGACTAGCACATATGTGCAAGGGGAACCTTTACCTTTACCTTCCCCCACGTAATTAGCCAGTACTGTTTGCCACAGGGTGAAAACTCCCATATTGTGTCAACTTTGCCATCCACATCCAAACTCTCAGAAAAACAGCCAGTGTAGCCCCGTGTTATGAAAAGATCAATTTCCTCTCCTTGTTTCCAATTGCTGCCAGAGTTTTCCTGGATGACCTTCAGTTACAAAAGAAAAGAGGGTAGATTTTTAAGCACCTTCCTTATTTATGGTGGAGGCTGAGTTGCAAAACCTCCGATTTGCATCGTAAAAAAGAGAAACTACTTTGCAGGAGCCATGACCTAGCTAAAAAAACCCCCAAAAAACAGGGGATGCCAAACCCTCCCAAAGTCCTCTTAAATGATGCAATGAATAAGGTTATAGAAAGAAGTCAAAGTGATGCTTAGAGGTGGGTAATTTAGAGATGCTAGGATGAAATGACTCCAAAGGTGAAAATACATTTTTGTGGCTATATCAACCTTTTTATGGGACACATTAGACTACTTCATTTGCCTGAGAAAGAGAGATGACAGAGCGAGAGAGAGGAGAGAAAGACAAGAGAGGGGGAGAGAGAAAGAGAAAAAGAGAGACAAGAGAGGAGAAAGAGAGGAGAGAAAGAGAGATGACAGAGGGAGAGAGAGAAAGAGAAAGACAGGGAGACAGAAAGGGGATAGAGAAAGAGAGAGGAAAAGAGAGGGAGAGAGAGAAAGGGGGAGAGTGAAAAAGAGAGGAGGAGAGATATATGACAGAAAGAGAGAAAAAGAGAGGAGAAAGAGGAGAGAAAGAGAAATGACAGACAGAGAGAGAGAAAGGGAAGCAGAAAGAGAAAGAGAGGAGAGGGGGGGAGAGAGAGAAGAGTGAGAAAGAGAAAGAGAAAGAGAAAGAGAAAGGGGAGAGTGAGAAAGAGATATGAGAGAAAGAGAAAAAGAGAGACAAGAGAGGAGAAAGAGGAGAGAAAGAGAGATGACAGCTAGAGAGAGAGAGAAAGTGAAAGAGAAAGAGAAAGAGAGGGAGACAGAACAGAGATAGAGAAAGAGAGAAAAGGAGAAGGAGAGAAAGAAAGTGGGAAAGTGAAAAAGAGAGGAGGAGAGATATACGACAGAAAGAGAGAAAAAGAGAGAGGAGAAAGGAGAGAAAGAGAAATGACAGAGAGAGAGAGAAAGAGAAAGAGAGGAGAGGGGAAGGAGAGAAAAGAGTGAGAAAGAGAAAGGGGAGAGTGAGAAAGATAGATATAATAGAGAGAGGAAAAGAGACAAGAGAGGAGAAAGAAGGGAGAGAAAGAGATGACAGAGAGAGAGAGAAAGAAAGGGAGAAGAGGGAGGGAGAGAGAGGAGAAGGAGAGAGAAGGAGAGAGCGAGAAAGGGGAGTGAGAAAGAGAAGGGGAGAGATATATGACACACAGAGAGAAAAAGAGAGACAAGAGAGGAAAAAGAGAGAGAGGAGAGAAAGAGAAATGACAGAGAGAATGAGAGAGAAAGGGAGACAAAGAAAGAGAGGAGAGGGGGAGAGAGAGAAAGAGAAAGGGGAGAGTGAGAAAGAGAGAGGAGAGACAGATATTGCACAGAGAGAGAAAAAGATGAGAAGGAGAGAGAAAAACAGATGACAGAGGAGAAAGAGAAAAAGAGAGAGAAAGGGGGAGAGAGAAAAAAGAAAAAGAGGAGGGAGGAGGGAGAGAGAGAGAGGAAAAGAGATGCGAGAGGAGAATAGCATACAGAAAGAAAGAAAGAAAGAAAGAAAGAAAGAAAGAAAGAAAGAAAGAAAGAAAGAAAGAAAGAAAGAAAGAAAGAAAGAAAGAAAGAAAGACAATAGAACCATTAAAGGTGTGTGGAGAGACAGTCCTTGTTATCCTGCCAATGAAATGTTCAGGAAGACCATAAAATCAAAGTGACTGCATAAAATGAAGGTTGCCCTTTTAACTGGAGGGCATCCTTACCTGCAGAATGCCTTGGACAAATGACTGATAAATAAAAACAAAGGTGGAACTTCCAAACCACATAAAAACCCAGTGACACATCTGTCATTCCCCTCATTTTGTGCATGATATTCTGGCTCTAGAAACATTCAAGTGTAGTACACAATCTCTTGTTGGTAAAAGCCCAGACCTTCTTGGTCCCTTCTGGATATACTGGATTAAATTTGCATTGTGGTGATGAGAGTACGTAGTTTGATAGGTTGTGTTGTGACTCCCGAGAGTGAAGGAGAGGAGTTGGCAAGGCCTCCCTCTCCAGGACCCTCCTCTCTGGCAATGCCTTTGGTGTCCGCCGAAGGGCAAGAGATAGGGCCGGGGCCAAGCACATCCATGCAGCCACAGATGGACAGTGATGAGGGTAATGAGTCTTGGCTGGATCCTCGGCAACGTCGCAGAGATAAGAAGAAAAGGCGTGCCAGAGATTAGGCTGAGTCACTGGACCACACCCCACAGGGTATAAAATGGGGTGAGGTGGCCATTCAGACTCTGTGGCGGACAAAACTAACTACTATCGAGTCACATTGCATCTTTGGAAACAACATTATCAGCCCTGGATTTATTTTACGAAATGGACAATTCTTGACTGTGTGTATTTTGTTTATTGAGTAAAAGTTCTTAGCAAGCAGCTACTGGGTTGCTGCCAAGTGTCTTATTGGAAGAATTGGTTGTCTGCCAGTTTATTTAATCCCCGGCTGTCTGTTTGTGTGCGTGTATGAGACGGGGACAGAACAGATTGTTGGAACCTTTTACATTCAACCTAGAAGGGAATATTTGGAGCTCAGGGTTGAACGGCGAGATCCTTGGTGCCTTCTGAGGGTTGTTTTCTTGCAGATGTTTCTGTCTCTGGACTTTCTCAGTCATCCAAGTCAGGGGTGGGTTCTAATTTTTTTTTACTACCGGTTCTGTGGGCGTGGCTTATTTTGTGGGCGTGGCTTGGGGGGTAATGTGACTGGGTGGGCGTGGCCAACTTTTTTTTTAACTTTTTTTTTTTTAATTTGATTTATATGCCGCCCTTCTCCGGAGACTCAGGCGGCTTACAATGCATTAAGCAATAGCCTTCATACTTTTGTAAATTTATACAAAGTCAGCTTATTGCCCCCACAATCCGGGTCCTCATTTTACCTACCTTAGAAAGGATGGAAGACTGAGTCAACCTTGAGCCTGGTAAGATTCGAACCTGCAGTAAATTGCAGGCAGCTATGTTAATAACAGGGTGCGTAGACCACTGTACTATCAAGGCTCTAAAGCATTATTTCTACAACCTTAAGAGGTTGCAGGAAAAAAATGCTTTTAGAAGCTTCTGACAAATCTGCTGGGATCGCCAGAAGCTTTTAAAGGGATTTTTTTTTTCCTACAACCTCTTCGGCTGAAGAGGTTGCAGGAAAACTACGCTTTTAGAAGCTTCTGACGATCAGGCAAATCTGCTGGGATCGCCAGAAGCTTTTAAAGGGATTTTTTTTTTCCTACAATCTCTTCGGCTGAAGAGGTTGCAAAAAAAAAAAATGTTTTCAGAAGCCTCTGAAGATCCCAGCTGAGCCGCGCGATCATCAGAGGTTTTTTTTTTTAACTTTTAAAAGCATTTTTTCAGCCGAAGAGGTTGTAAAAAAAAATGCTTTTAAAAGTTAAAAAAAAAAGTCATTGATGAAGTGGGCGGGGTAAGTGAGCGGGCGACCAGGCCGGGCACCGGTTCGGGGGGCGTGGCCAGCCAATGTTATTACCGGTTCTCCGAACTACTAAATTTTTTTACTACCGGTTCTTGCGAACCGGTGCGAACCAAGAACAACCCGCCACTGATCTAAGTCATGGTTGTCCCAAAGGTGCTTTTTCAAGAGGCAACTGGACTTTTTGGTTTTTCTTTGAAGATGAAATTTGCAAGATGACACTAAGTTGGCAGGAATAGCCAACACCCCAGAAGACAAGCTCAGGATCCAAAAAGATCTTGAACAATGGGCCCTATCCAGGGGTGGGATCTAATTTTTTTTACTACTGGTTCTGTGGGCGTGGCTTATTTTGTGGGTGTGGCTTGATGGTCATGTGACAATTCTTTAGGATTTAGCAGAGATACTGGTCTACCAGGCTTTTAACTGCTTGCAGAGCTGTACGGTCTACTCATTTGTTTTTGGAGGCACTGGTCTACTCATTTGTTTTTTGGAGGCACCGGTCTACTCATTTGTTTTTGGAGGCCTCGGTTTACTCATTTGTTTTTTGGAGGCACTGGTCTACTCATTTGTTTTTTGGAGGCACCGGTCTACCCATTTGTTTTTGGAGGCACCGGTCTACTGATTTGTTTTTTGGAGGCACCGGTCTACTCATTTGTTTTTTGGAGGCACTGGTCTACCCATTTGTTTTTTGGAGGCACTGGTCTACCCATTTGTTTTTGGAGGCACTGGTCTACGCATTTGTTTTTCGAGCACACTGGTCTACCACCACACTGCCTTTTACCACTGATCAGCTGTAGGGCGGCCCTTTGAAGCCCCGCGGCAAGAGTTTAAACAGTTTTTTTCCTTCTAGCCGATCAGCTGGGACTCAGGAGGCAGCGAATAGATTGGGGGTGGGGCCAAATAAAAGGTAAGAATAATGCGGGGGTGGGGCGGGGGGTAGAACCAGTTCAGTGATGTCATATCATCACCGCTATCGGCTTGGGGGAACTGGGCCGAACCGGGAGGAACCCACCACTGGCCCTATCCAACAACATGAAATTTAATGTGAAGCAAGGTTTTACACCTGGGCAGGAAAAAGCAAAGGTACAAGTACAGATTACAGATTATTTATTTTTATATGCCGCCCTTCTCCGGAGACTCAGGGCGGCTTACAATGCGTTAAGCAATAGCCTTCATACTTTTTGTATATTTTATACAAAGTCAGCTTATTGCCCCCACAAACCGGGTCCTCATTTTACCCACCTTAGAAAGGATGGAAGGCTGAGTCGACCTTGAGCCTGGTGAGGATTGCACTCGCAGTAATTGCAGGCAGCTGGATGTTAAATGCTGCCTTAGTAGGAGGCATTAGCCTCCTACGCCATTCAGGCTCCGTCTAGAGAAAAGTCTAGAGAAAAGAAGGACTAATGGGGGACATGATAGCACTACTCCAGTATTTGAAAGGCTGCCACAAAGAAGAGGGGGTCAACTTATTTTCCAAAGCACCAGAAGGCAAGACAAGAAACAATGGGTGGAAACTCATCAAGGAGAGAAGCAACCTGAAACAAAGGAGAAACTTCCTAACGGTGAGGACAATTAACTAGAGGAATGGATTGCCTCCAGAAGTTGTGGGTGCTTCATCACTGGAGGTTTTTAAGAAGAGATTAGATAGTCACTTGTCTGAAATGATATAGGACAGAGGTCAGCAACCTGCGGCTTTGGAGCCACATGTGGCTCTTTGGGCCCTCTGCTGTGGCTCCCTGTCAGGTGATCCTACTACTGGCTCCCCCCACCCTTCACCCTCCCCTCCCAGTTACTCCTCGCCTGGCCTGAGAAGGTAAGGGCGATGGGGAATGGAGAAGTGGCCAGGGCAGAGACAGAGAGATACAGAGAGAGGGGGAGAGAGAGAGACATAGAGAGATACAGAGAGGGAGAGAGGGAGGGAGTGGAGAGAGAGAGATGTCAAAAGGGTTTTGTGGTTCCCGGTGTTTTTTAACAACTGGTTCTCTGCCCTAATGACCGGCTGGGTAGGCGTGGCTAGGGGGGGTGTCATGTGACTGGTGGAAGTGAGTGACATCGAGTTGGCCACACCCACCCAGGTGTTGTGGCTCCCTGTGTTTTCTTTTCTGTGGGAAACGGGTCCAAATGGCTCTGAGTGCTTAAGGTTGCAGACCCCTGGCATAGGATCTCCAGCTTGAGCAGGGGGCTGGACTAGAAGACCTCCAAGGTCCCTTCCAGCTCTATTCTGATTCTGATTCATCCAAGAAGCTTCTTCAGCTCTAACTGGATGGTGGGGAATTATAAAGCGGTGGTAGTATTTCACGTGCATTATCTTTCATGTGTACTTACTAGAAGGTCCCAAAGAGTAATCACATAAACCGAGGACACTGCAACCGTCATAAATATGAATACCTTAAAGATCATTCAAATGAAAGATACTTATCAGAATGGAGAAGATGGATTGACTATATGCAAAAAAAGTATCCGAACAAGAAGATTCATATAGCTTATGAATGAAATATTCTTAAGTAGTTTATGTTTATAGTTTTTGAGTTATAAGGAGTTAAAGATTTAGGGAGAACGTGAATGCAATAATTTGTTAGCATATCTTAGCTTTATGTTTGTGAATGCTATACCCTGTGCCTGTTCTGGGAAGTCTAGGGAGGGGGGGGAAGGAGGGGAGGGGGAAAGGGTGGGGGGGGAGAAAATGTTTGTATTTCTTATAAAACTTTTCAATAAAAAAAAATAATAAATATGAACCAGTGGCATGGCATCCAAATTTTGATCACGAGATCACGGGGACGCTGCAAGGTTAATAAGCGTTAAAAATAGTCATAAGCAGAGGTGGAATTCAGCCGGTTCGTGCGAACCGGTAGCTCCGACAATCAGTTGGCCCCGCTCTATCCTGTCCTTTATTTCCTGCTTTCTAGCTCATCTCAATCACGCAGCACAGCTGAATCCCTCGCCCCCTTCGCTGTTCTATTTACCGTTGCTGACTTGGAAGGTAAGCAGCTGAGCTTCTAAATGCTCCATTTTCAGCACGAAGCATGCACTCACCAAACCGGTTGTTAAACTCGCAGCATCCCATCACTGGTCATAAGTGACTTTTTTTTTTCCTGTGTTGTAACTTCGAAGGGTCACTAAACAAATGATTGTAAGTCAAGGACTCCCTGTAATTACTTACCAGCAAAAAACTTCCTACAGCGTAATCAGTTGTTTTATTTTACATAAGGGGGGGAAAAAATATATGCATGCAGAAGCTCTAGTTAGTTCAGAATACAGGTTTCTAAGAATAAACTCAGAATAAATAGATTCCACCTCACAAATTTCATGCCGTACACCTGGGATCTTAATATTATGTTTCATCAAGGAGTTTTTTTTACCTGTTATATGTGCTTCTTGCTCTTATTGTTCCCTGCGGAAATGTGCTGTAATTATATCCTGCATTTCCAAATTCAGTTTTCTCAGCATTTCCCAATGTCTGTAATTTTATGAGTTTGCGACTCAAATTCATGTTGTTTTGGAGTCACTAGGAAGTGGAGATGGTGGAAGGTGGGGTCCTTGGTGCTGGCTGAGCTTGGTCGTTTTTTTGCAGATGTTTCATTACCCAGATACGTAACATCATCAGTGCTGTTATTGCTTCTGTTACCTGGTTCGGGGAATGAAACATCTGCAAGAAAATAACTAGCAGTGTTCCCATATCTCCGGGGCTGCCACAAAGAAGAGGGAGTCAAGCTATTCTCCAAAGCACCTGAGGGTAGAACAAGAAGCAATGGATGGAAACTAATCAAGGAGAGAAGCAACCTAGAACTAAGGAGAAATTTCCTGACAGTTAGAGCAATTAATCAGTGGAACAACTTGCCTCCAGAAGTTGTGGATGCTCCAACACTGGAAGTTTTTAAGAAGAGATTGGACAACAGGAAATCCTATACCATTTCAGAGAAATGGTTTATCTTCTTAAAAACTTCCAGTGTTGGAGCATCCACAACTTCTGCAGGCAAGTTGTTCCACTGATTCATTGTTCTCACTGTCAGGAAATTTCTCCTTAGTTCTAAGTTGCTTCTCTCCTTGATTAGTTTCCATCAGTGGTGGGTTGCCCCCAGTTCAGACCAGTTATATAGAACCGGTAGTAAAACCGGCAGGAGGCTCCGCCCACTGACCCTGACATCATCAGAAGCGATCTGAGCATGCGCAGAAGCAAGGCCCGTGCGCGAGTGAAGCGAGCACGAGCTCACAATCCCATTGTGAACCAGTAGTAAAGGTAGGTAGAACCCACCCCTGGTTTCCATCCATTGCTTTTTGTTTTGTCTAAGAAAAGAGGAGAGGAGAGGAGAGGAGAGGAGAGGAGAGGAGAGGAGAGGAGAGGAGAGGAGAGGAGAAGAGAAGAGAAGAGAAGAGAAGAGAAGAGAAGAGAAGAGAAGAGAAGAGAAGAGAAGAGAAGAGAAGAGAACAGGGAAGGGAAGGGAAGGGAAGGGAATGAATGGAGAGAGAAGGGAAGGGAAGGGAAGGGAAGGGAAGGGAATGAATGGAGAGAGAGGGGAAGGGAAGGGAAGGGAAGGGAATGAATGGAGAGAGAAGGGAAGGGAAGGGAAGGGAAGAGGAGAGGAGAGGAGAGGAGAGGAGAGGAGAAGAGAAGAGAAGAGAAGAGAAGAGAAGAGAAGAGAAGAGAAGAGAAGAGAAGAGAAGAGAAGAGAAGAGAAGAGAATGAATGGAGAGAGAAGGGAAGGGAAGGGAAGGGAAGGGAAGGGAAGAGAAGAGAAGAGAAGAGAAGAGAAGAGAAGAGAAGAGAAGAGAAGAGAAGAGAAGAGAACAGGGAAGGGAAGGGAAGGGAAGGGAAGGGAATGAATGGAGAGAGAAGGGAAGGGAAGGGAAGGGAAGGGAATGAATGGAGAGAGAAGGGAAGGGAAGGGAAGGGAATGAATGGAGAGAGAAGGGAAGGGAAGGGAAGAGGAGAGGAGAGGAGAGGTGAGGTGAGGAGAGGAGAGGAGAGGAGAGGAGAAGAGAAGAGAAGAGAAGAGAAGAGAAGAGAAGAGAAGAGAAGAGAAGAGAAGAGAAGAGAAGAGAAGAGAATGAATGGAGAGAGAAGGGAAGGGAAGGGAAGGGAAGGGAAGGGAAGGGAAGGGAAGAGAAGAGAAGAGAAGAGAAGAGAAGAGAAAGAGAGAGGAGAGGAGGAGGGGAGGGGAGGGGAGGGGAGGAGAAGAGAAAAGAGAAGAGAAGAGGAGAGAAGAGAAGAGAAGAGAAGAGAAGAGAAGAGAAGAGAAGAGAAGAGAAGAGAAGAGAAGAGAAGAGAAGAGAAGAGAAGAGAAGAGAAGAATCGGAAGGGACCTCGGAGGTCTTCTAGTCTAACTCCCTGCTCAGGCAGGAAACCCTCTACCATCTCAGACAAATGGTCGTCCAATCCCATCTTAAAAGTCTCTAGTGTTGATTTCTTAATTCCAATGAAAGTTCGCATTTGCAAATAACATTCAGCTTTAGTGGCTGCTGGGAAGAAAAAAAAAAACCCACAAAAAAAACATTGTTCAGCTCCCGAGAAAGAACATGTGTTTAACTTTCACACTGGAATTGTCCCCTCACCATCCTTGCTTTTGTGAATCCTTAAACTGCCATCCTCAAACACCACTTCAAATGCAGCCTGAGACCCCCACTACAAAGCCTAAGAATAACAATACGAAGCTGCGGTTTGCATTATTCATCTGAGCACTTTTCTTTTTTGAAAGCTCGCAAGCGCATTTTATAGGGGGGTGAAAAATGTAGTTTCTGATCATTTCCTTCAGTTCTGAGTTTAAACACGTCCCCAAGGACTCCCCTCCCTTTCTCTCCTCCCCTTCCCCCCCATCAGAAAAAGAGTTATCATAAAATGATTGTCAGGATGGTTATGGAAATTTTATGAAATGAAGGGTTGTCGTTATTTTCTACACACACACGCACACCCCAACCTTATGTTCCTCTGCGCGCAACTTGTTTGCGATTCATTATTTCCAAGTTTCAGCCGTCACAATACAAAACAGTTGGCAAAGATTTAAAATGGCAGCTGTTGAGCAAAAGAGTCTTTAGGCACAAGAAGAATTACGTGGAATGTTTAGAAGAATAGCAGACAAAAGAGAAGAAGAAGAATGGCTAAAAAGAAAAAGAGCATCAGAGAAGACATCCTGAAGGTCACCAGATTAGTTAGTGATCTCCAAGATGAATAGATGAGCAATAATGCAACATGCTGAGGATGAACAGTTGGTTCTTGACTTACAAGAACTTTCACTTAGTGACCATTCAAACCGGGTTTCACATTATGTTACTGCCGGTTCACCGCGCACATGCATGTTCGCTTCGTGCGCGCTTGTGCCTGGTTCACACATGCGCCTGCCTTCCGTGCATGAGCCTGGCTTTCTGTGCAGGCGCCCAGCCTCAAAAACGTGCCTAAATAGGATGGCATAGAGCTGGGGCAGGTGGGCAGGCCCACCTGCGATTTCTGCTACCGGTTCGGGCAAACTGGTCAAATTTGAACCAGAGGTGGTATTCAGC
Source organism: Pantherophis guttatus (assembly GCF_059756535.1). Lineage (NCBI taxonomy): Eukaryota > Metazoa > Chordata > Lepidosauria > Squamata > Colubridae > Pantherophis > Pantherophis guttatus. Next base: position 7,643,163 of record NC_142064.1, read on the forward strand.
CGGTTCGGACCAGTTTTCCCAAACCGGCTGAATACCACCTCTGGTTCAAATTTACAACAGCACTGAAAAACGTAATTTATGATTATTTTTCACACTTATGACCATTGCAGCATCCCCATGGTCACTTGATCGAAATTCAGATGCTTGGCAACTGGCTCATATTTATGACGGTTGCTGTATCCTTGGGGTCACACAATCACATTTTGGGACCTTCTGGCGAGCAAAGTCAATGAGGAAGCCAGATTTACTTAACAACCAACTTACTAGCTTAAGAACTGCAGGGATTCGCTTAACAACAAATGTGGCAAGAAAGGTTGTAAATGTTGTGACCAAGGCCCAAGTAGTGATTGCCAAACACAATTCAGTCCTCAACAAACTTATTTTATTAAAACAGCTGAGAATGAATTAATTCTTAGTCCAAAACAAAATTCTTAATAACCAGTTCATCAGCCTTATCACCAACCTTTGATGTCTTTGGCAACCAGCCAAAACCCCACAAAGTTCAAGAGACGCTGACAAGAAGCACTGGAATCAATGTTGCTTTTCTACAAAGAACCCAATGGCTCGTTGCCGCTCTTTTAAGCCTTATGGGAGTGGCCAATCATCTTCTGGCCTTACTCCTGGGTCGTCCTTTTTGCTTCAGGTACTCTCACCTTCTGGCAGCTCTTTGCATGCGTGCACTAGGAACAGGCTCCTCTTGTTCCTCTGCCTCTCTGCTGTCCACCTCTGGAGGCTCCAGAGTCCACACATTGCTCCCAGATGGCCCTGGCCCCACCTCTGCCTCCAATGCAGAACCCCCATCCGGGCCTTCCCCTGACTCCAGGACTGGCCCATGTTCCTCCCCAGCCTCCTCACTGTCCAACTCCACTGCCAGGTCCGCAGGCTGCTGGTGGACCACAACAGTAAAATGGGGAGAAACTCACTTAACAACCATCTCTCTCTTGCCAACGGAAATTTTGGCCACAATGGTGGTCATAAGCCGAGGACTACCTGTAGGCAAGGATTTGTGGCAGGGTGAAGCTAAGCAGATGTCTATGAAGGATGAAGGTCCTTCCTTGATGAAGGGCTTCTCAAGCATCTTCTGGATGCCCCCATAATATTTATACACAAATGATGGCCTGTAGCCTTTTTGCTGGGACTCACAAAAGTTCACTACAATTCGGGGAGCTAAATCAACTTTATTGGTCCTACTAGATCAGGGGTGTCAAACTTGATTTCATTGAGGGCCACATCAGTGTTGTGTTTGACCTTGGGGTAAGGGGAGGGGTGAGTGGCAGGGCTGGACGTGGCCAGGGTAGGCATGGCCAGCTCGATGTCATTCGTGTTGGGGGAGTCTGTGGTGGCCCTGGTGGGGCTGTGGGGAATCCATTTCTCCAGCGAAGGAAGTTGAGACCAGTGAGAAGGCCAAACCCTTGTCCTACAGAGGAACCTCACCGTCCCTCTCAGGCCACATGGAGGACCCCTGGATTGCAGTGCAGGCTAGCCAGAACTCTAGGCAGTGGAGGGCAAGCACCGAGTACAGCCCTTGAGCTCCCAGAGCACTGGGACTCCACATCCCAGCCCAGCCATCCTAAATTGCAATCCTAAATTGCATTAACAGAGGGATACAATCAAGATCAAGTGAGGTACTGATACAGCTCTATAAAGCCTTAGTAAGACCACACCTAGAGTACTGCATCCAGTTTTGGTCACCACACTATAAAAAAGATGTTGAGACTCTAGAAAGAGTGCAGAGAAGAGCAACTAGGATGATTAGGGGACTGGAGGATAAAACATACAATAAAGGAACTGGGCACACCTAGTCTAGTGAAGAGAAGGACCAGGGGAGACATGATAGCAGTGTCCCAATATTTGAGGGGCTGACACAGAGAGGAAGGGCTCAAGTTATTTTCCAAGGCATCTGAAGGTCAGACAAGGAATAATGGATGGAAACTGATCAAGGAGAAATTCAATGTAGAAATAAGGAGAAATTTTCTGACAGTGAGAACAATCAACCCATGGAACAGAAGTTGCCTTCGGAAGTTGTGGGAGCTTCATCACTGGAGGCTTTCAAGAAGAGATTGGACTGCCATTTGTCAGAAATGGTGTAGGGTCTCCTGCTTGGGCAGGGGTTGGACTAGATGACCTACAAGGTCCCTTCCAACTCTGTTAATCAGTAATCAGCCCAGCCCCGCTTCCCCAATGCGCTTACCTACTCCTTGCGGCTGCTACTGCTGTGCTCATTCTCTTTGGCCAGGTTGCTCATGGTGTGTACAGGAGGGTGTGGGTCAGAAGGAGGCCCACTCCCTCTCCACACAAGGAGAGCCGGCTTTGTAACCAAAGCAGTGATAGGATGGGAGACCACCAGGAGAGGTGAGGAGAAGACAAGTGGATGGCGAAAGGGCAGCAGGGCTGCTGGTGGTAAATGCTAAGGCAGGACTTCCCTCAGACCCTCCCTCCCTCTCATTACAATCTCCTTCCTTCCCTCCTCCAGCACGCTGTCAGCCGCCACCAGGTTGTAGATCAGTGCTGAGTCAGCATGGCTGGGCTGAGGCACGGCGGGCCGATCCTTCGCTGTTTCCAGGGTGGCCCCCGCGGGCCATATCTAAGCACCAGATCCAGCTGGGTTCAATACTTCAATCGTTTCGACTTCGTACTAAAACACATTCTGGGGGGAGGAATTTTCTAGCGGATGCTCTCTCCCGCATGCCCCAGTACAAATGCGAATGGGAGCAGGTGGTGGACGCCATCGTTCCTGTTAAGGATATAGTTGTGAGATAACCAGGAATTAGAGTTTGGCGCACGAAAACGGTGCTGAGAGTAGTTGTGAATAAACTGCATACAAACTGGTTTTTAAAGTAGTTTACTTATAGAGCAAAGCAAATTCATAGTCTTTTACCAATCCAAGTCTTAGCCATGCATAATCAATCCAGAGATACAAAACTTCTTACCGGTTCGTAGTACAATACATGAATCATTCAGGAACAATATAAAAACAGTTCATAAAAGCAGTAATAAATAAACCATGATCAAATTGACCATGTAAAGAGATCAAAGATATCTACAACATAGCAGCAGGTAACAATATGGTGTAATGTCCACACTGACCACAATCAGTGGTCTCCTTAAATACAGTTGCTACAGAGCTCATCCAATCAGGATGCAGAATGACTCAGCAATACTCTTAAAGTTATATTATACATATTCATACTATAAACATATAATGTTGGCTTATATATTACCTGGCCAACTAGTTAGGCAATGACCATTTCCTAACAGTTCCCCCTACTCAAATAGCTGCCCAAGTGACTACCGGAGGACAACGCCGCGACCGGCAAGACCAACCCATGAGCGACCTAACCACAGGACTCAAAACCGAACTGCTAACAGACCCCTGGTTCCGAGAAAACCAACACATCTTGGCAAAAAAAAGAGATGACCTCGCATGGAAAGGGATGAAACTCTATGTCCCGGAATCCCTACGCACCCTAATCCTCCAGAGGAGCCACGATGCCAAACCTTGAGTTTGACGTTCCTGTACTAGATGGACCTCCTTAAGAGAAGGAACCTGTAGCATTCCCTGCCTCCCACTTTGGTCAGTTAACAGAATAGCAGAATAGAAAGGGACTTTGGAGGTCTTCTAGTCCAACCCTCTGTCGGGGAGCTGTAACAGGGAAAGGTCCTTCAAACAACCGTCCCTGGTCTTTAAAGGTGAGAATTAGCACCTTGAATTGGACCCAGGAGCAAATCAGCAGCCAAAGCAGCTCCCCCAAAACAGGTGACAATTGTACAAAGCTAGACACACACAAAACCATGCGGGCCACCGTATCTTGAAACCTCTAGATACTTTTTGAGGGCAGCCCCTTGTAGAGTGCATTGCAGTAGTCAAGATAGAAAGTGTGACCAGGGCATAGGTGACCATGAGCAGTTCAGGAAAGGGCATCTTCCTAATGTCTCAACAAAAAAAAAAACAATTTCTGGCTTGAATACTGTAACAGAATAACCAGAGTTGTAAGGGACTTTGGAGGTCTTCTAGTCCAACCCCCTGTTCAAGCAGGAGACCCTATAAATGGTTGTCCAATCTCTTAATAGAATCTACAGGCAACACAAACTCAAATCTCCATTGCTAGAAAGCTTTAGCAGGAGAAGTATATGGCCTTCATTCAGTGGTGAAATTCAATTTTTTTTTTACTACCGGTTCTGTGGGTGTGGCTTGGTGGGCATAGTGTGACTTTGTGGGTGTGGCTTGGTGGGCATGGCAGGGAAGGATACTGCAAAATCTCCACTCCCATCCCACTCTGGGGCCAGCCAGAGATGGTATTTGTCAGTTCTCTGAACTACTCAAAATTTCCACTATCGGTTCTCCAGAACCTGTCAGAACCTGCTGGATTTCACCCCTGCCTTCATTCCTGTGGATGAGACTCTGAAGTCTACTGGCTTGTTGCTGTGGGAAATGGGACATTAAACTGATTAACGTTTCCTCTGATCCAGTTTCGGCCTTATGTCTGAAGTTGTTGTGACTCCGACTCCCGAGCCTGTCCTCATGGAGGAAGAGGACTCAGAAGGTGAGGGGGAGGAACTGACAAGGCCTCCCTCTCCAGGACCCTCCTCTCTGGCAATGCCTCAGGTTCCATCCGAAGGCCAGGAGGAACAGCCTGGGATGGGCCAGGAGGAAGGCATTTCGGAGCACCCATTGATAGAGAGTGATAATGATGAATCCTGGCTTGATCCCAGGCAGCGTCGGAGGGAGAAGCATGCGCAACAAAGGAAGAGGCATGGGAGGGCCAGGGATTGAGCTGAGTCACTGAGCCACGCCCCACAAGGGATAATAGGGGGCGTGATTGCTCGGCAGGCTTTGTGACGGACAAAAGTTTAAACTCTAAAGAGTCACATCGTGAATCCTGCACTTCGGCTCAGATATATTTTGGACTAAACTCTTGTGGATAATTTGTCGCTCTGGAAACGGACTGCAGATAATACCTCTCCTGCTTTTTGGGAGTACTAATTGGGCTGGGCAGGCATTTTACAGTTAGCTGCCAGAACTCTCATCTGCCAGGAATTCTAGTCTGTTTATACAATAAATTATTGGCAGGCATGTTTGATATTGTATTTGTCTGTGTGAGGACTGGGGACAGAACAGAAGTAGTGAGAACTTAGCGGCATTATGAATAGATTTTTTTTCTAGATTGGGTCATCCCTCGGAGACCGTCTCACAGTGAGAGAATTATAGTGGTGCTTTTATCTTATTGTTTGTTTGAGCTTCTTGGCCCAGTGTACACAATTTTTATAGCAGGGAAATAAAACCGCGGACACAGAAGCACAGTGAGATTGTCAGGACTCCGAATGGCTTTATGGCAGTAAATAGACAGTCCCAAAGTATTTAAGGAAGAGAAGAGAACAAAGAGGGATGGATATCGTGGGATGAAACTATTCCACAATATTATTGCAAAAGTCAAAGAGGGAAAGAAGAGGGGGGAAAAGATATTACGCATGATCCGTCCTCATTCTTCAATGATATACATTCCCTGATACACAAACATATATGTACAGACACACTTATACTGTGTGTGTGAGAGAGAGTGTGCATATTTTGTGTGTACACATATGCACACACATATATTCACACACAAAATCCCATGAAACAGATAGAGACACACACTCTCTCTCTCTCCCTCTCTCTCTCCCACCATTTATCTCTCTCTCCCTCCCTCTCTCTCTCTCTCCCACCATTCATCTCTCTCTCCCTCCCTCTCTCTCCCACCATTCATCTCTCTCTCTCCCTCCCTCTCTCTCCCACCATTCATCTCTCTCTCCCTCCCCCCCTCTCTCTCCCATCATTCATCTCTCTCTCCCTCCCCCTCTCTCTCTCCCACCATTCATCTCTCTCTCTCCCTCTCTCTCTCTCTCCCATCATTCATATCTCCCTCCCTCTCTCTTTCTCTCCCACCATTCATCTCTCTCTCTCCTTCCCTCTCTCTCTCTCCCACCATTCATCTCTCTCTCCCTCCTTCCCTCTCTCTCTCTCCCACCATTCATCTCTCTCTCCCTCCTTCCCTCTCTTTCCCACCATTCATCTCTCTCTCCCCCCCTCTCTCTTTCTCTCTCCCACCATTCATGTCTCCCTCCCTCCCCCCTCTCTCCCACCATTCATCTCTCTCTCCCTCCCTCCCTCCCTCCCTCTCTCACAGAGAGAGAGGGAGGGAGGGAGGGAGAGATGAATGGAGGGGGAGATATTCACACACAAAATCCCATGAAGCAGACTCTCTCTCTCTCCCTCCCTCTCTCTATCTGTGAGAGACGGAGGGAAGGAGGGAGAGATGAATGGAGGGAGAGAAGGAGAGAGGGAAGGAGAGAGAAAGAGAGAAAGAGAGGGAGGGAGAGATGGAGATGAATGACACCATGATGGCTATGATCTCATTATCGTTTAATAATAAACTTCCGTTCTACATCCATACATACATACAGAATAGAGCTGGAAGCAGTGGTGGGATTCAGCCGGTTCGCACCACTTCGGGAGAACCGGTTGTTAACTTTCTGAACAGTTTGGTGAACTGATTGTTGGAAGAAATCATTAGGGCAGAGAACCGGTTGTTAAATTACTTGAATCCCACCACTGGCTGGAAGAGATCTTGGAGGTCTTCTAGTCCAGCCCCCTGCTTAAGCAGGAGACCCTGTACTGTTTCAGACAAATGACTGTCCAGTCTCTTCTTAAAAACCTCCAGTGATGGAGACACCTACAACTTCTGAAGGCAACTTCTGTTCCACTGGTTAATTGTCCTCACTGTTAAGCAGTTTCTCCTTAATTCCAAGTTGCTTCTCTCCTTGATTAGTTTCCATCCATTGTTTCTTGTCCTGCCTTCTGGTGCTTTGGAAAATAAATTGACCCCCTCCTCTTTGTGGAAGCCCCTCAATTACTAGAATACTGCTATCATGTCACCCTTGGTCCTTCTTTTTTCTAGAGTCACTATATCCAATTCCTGCTTTATATACAGGTAGTCCTCAACTTACAACCACAACTGAGCCCAAAATTTATGTTGCTAACTAATGTCTCACTTAACAGCATAAATTTTGGGCTCAGTTGTGGTCGTAAGTCGAGGACTACCTGTACTGCAGCTCCTTCCAATTTAGTGGGATTTCGGGTCAATAAGAGGCATTCTGTACTAAAGTTGAGAAATTCTGTTTGCAGTTACCGCCATCTATCTTTCTGGCAGTTTTGAATAGAGGTTTTTAAAATATGCTCTTATCTGCTCTTTGGATGATTGATAATCGCTTTATTTAGCTAAAAATTCTGAAAGGCAGCAACATGGTAATGGCAGTATAAATATACCATGTTTTTTTTTTTTTTTTAAATATAGATTCCATCATTTTCCTCCCATTATTTAAGATCAGAGAGTCTTGGCAGGCTGGTTTTCAGAAAGTCTGAAGGAGACAAGGATTACCATGGATCAATCAGCCGATAGATTGTGAGTTCTAGTCCTGCCTTAAGCATGAAAGGTGGATGGGTGGCTTTCAGCCAGTGGGGAAATCTAATTTTTTTTCCCTACTGGTTCTGTGGGTGTGGCTTAGTGGGCGTGGTGTGGCTTGGTGGGCGTGGCTTGGTGGGCGTGGCAGGGGAAGGATACTGCAAAATCTCCATTCCCTCCCTATTCCTGGGGGAAGGATATTGCAAAATCTCCATTCCCACCCCACTCCAGGGGAAGGGTACTGCAAAATCCCCATTCCCTCCCTATTCCTGGGAGAAGGATACTGCAAAATCCCCATTCCCTCCCTATTCCTGGGGGAAGGATATTGCAAAATCTCCATTCCCACCCCACTCCAGGGGAAGGGTACTGCAAAATCCCCATTCTCTCCCTATTCCTGGGGGAAGGATATTGCAAAATCTCCATTCCCACCCCACTCCAGGGGAAGGGTACTGCAAAATCCCCATTCCCTCCCTATTCCTGGGGGAAGGATATTGCAAAATCTCCATTCCCACCCCACTCCAGGGGAAGGGTACTGCAAAATCCCCATTCCCTCCCTATTCCTGGGGGAAGGATATTGCAAAATCTCCATTCCAAAACCTGTCATAACCTGTTGGATTTCACCCCTGCTTTCGGCCAATCACCAGGTGACTGTGAATTCTAGTCCTGCCTTAAGCATGAAAATCAGCTGGGTGAATATCTATCATCTATCTGCCCTTAAAACTTTCTTTTTTCAGCAAGCCGGGCTGGCCTAACACTTTTTAAAAATGTTTTTAATTGTTTTGTCATTGCTTTTAATTATGGGTCCAATTATATATATTGGATATATATATAATTGTATTTTAATGTTTGTAGTTTATGTTTTTACTTTGGCTGTACACCGCCCTGAGTCCTCAGGGAGAAGGGCGGTATATAAATTTGATATAAAATAAAATAAATATTTATCTTTCAATCTTTTATCTATGTGTATCTATCTGTCTGTCTGTCTGTCTATCATCATTATCTGTCTGTCTGTCTGTCTGTCATCTACCTACCTACCTATTTACCTTTTAAGAAGATGTTGGATAACCATTTGTCTGAAGTGGTGTAGGGTTTCCTGCCTAAGCAGGGGGTTGGACTAGAAGACCTCCAAGGTCCCTTCCAACTCCTATTCTATTCTATTTTACTTATCAATCTTTCTCTCTTTCTCTCTCTCTCTCTCTCTCATCTATCTATTTTCTCTCATTTCTCTCTCTCTCTCTCTATCATCTCTCGCACTCTCTCCCATTCTCTCTCTCATTTATCCATCATCTAACTGTATATCATCTCTCTCTCTCTCATCTCTCTCTCTCTCTCTTTCTCTCTCTCTCTCTCTCTCATCTATCTATTTTCTCTCATTTCTCTCTCTCTCTCTCTCTCTCATCTCTCGCACTCTCTCTCATTCTCTCTCTCATTTATCCATCATCTAACTGTATATCATCTCTCTCTCTCATCTCTCTCGCTTTCTCTCTCTCATTTATCCATCATCTAACTGTATATCATCTCTCTCTCTCTCATCTCTCTCTCTTTCTCTCTCTCTCTCTCTCTCTCTCTCATCTATCTATTTTCTCTCATTTCTCTCTCTCTCTCTCTATCATCTCTCGCACTCTCTCTCATTCTCTCTCTCATTTATCCATCATCTAACTGTATATCATCTCTCTCTCTCTCTCTTTCTCTCTCTTTATTCTTAACCTAGAGGGACCAAGAAAGAAAAAAACAAATGCTTCAGTTTATATAGAACATAGAAAGCTACTGAAAACAGTAGCAAGAAATTGATTCTCTAGTGCTTTTTATATCTCTCCCACAGCAGAACTGAAGAAATTTAGTGACTTTAGTTGTTTTCACAACAGGCCTCATAAAGTCATTCATTGGAGTTTCCTGTGGTTTATTGCAGGATAGGGGGACTTTGAAATCAGGGGAAAAAAATTGGGGAAAAAACACATACAGATCCTTGCTCTTTTACAATACAGGTGGTCCTTGACTTACAACAGTTCATTTAGTGACCGTTCGAAGTTACGACAGCACCCAAAAAAATGACTTATGACCATTTTTTACACTTAACAACTGTTGCAGCATCCCCATGATGACATGATTGAAATTCAGATGCTTGGCAACTATTTTATGATGGTTGAAGCGCAGTGGTGGGTTCCTCCCGGTTCAGTCCGGTTCGGCTGAGCCGGTAGCAGTGACGATATGACGTCACCAAACTGGTCCTCCCCCCCACCCCCCCACCCCCCCCACCCACGTTATTCTTACCTTTTATTTGGTCCCACCCCCGATCTATTGCTGCCTCCTGAGTCCCAGCTGATGACTAGAGGGAAAAAAACTGTTTAAACTCTTGCCGCGGGGCTTCAAAGGGCCGCCCTACAGCTGATCAGTGTTAAAAGCAAACAAATGAGTCGGGTCGTAAGTGCGAGGACTGGTCGTAAGTGCGAGGGCCTTCCAGAAATGCCTCTGACCAGCTAGCCACGCCCACCTAGTCACATGACCTCCAAGCCACACCCACAAAATAAGCCACGCCCACAGAACCGGTAGTAAAAAAAATTAGAACCCACCCCTGTTGCAGTGTCCCAGGGCCGTGTCATCCCCTTTTGTGAATTTCTGAAAAGCAAAGTCGATGCTGTTTATGTGTGTTTTAACATGGCTGTACACTGCCCTGAGTCCTTTGGGAGAAGGGCGGTATAGAAGTTTAATAAACTAAACTAAACTAAACAAAGTCAATGGGGCAGCCAGATTCACTTAACAACCATATTATTAATTTAACAACCGAAGTGATTCACTTAGCAACCGTGGCGAGAAAAATCATGAAATGGAGCAAAGTTCACTTAACAAATGTTTCGCTTAACAGCAGAACCTTTGGGGTCTATTGTGGTTGTAATTCAAGGACTATCTGTCTTAGAGAAACTGTTTATAAGTGAGTAACATGTAAAAGGGCTGGGTTTCTTAGGGAGACAAAATGAAGGATCTGTTTATACTCAGCTTCCGTACTACTTAACTTTAACTTTACAAATTTTCTGTAAACCATGAAGTTGACGCATTTAGAGATTAAGCATGATTTATTTTGGGGCATTTTATTGTGCTTTTCTTTCTACTCTGGACAGCTGCTCAAGTTGGCTAATAAAACCTTAGACACAAGAACAAATTATATAAACTAAACAAAAAATACAATTTAAAAGTAGTTTGGTATTGGGGTATTTTTTTTCAGAAATCCTTTCTCAACTTTCTAGTCTAGCATCCATCCATCATCCTTCTATCATATCTATCATTTATCCATCATATATCACATATCTATCAACATATTTATACTATTTTTTCTATCATTTACCTTTCTTTCTTTCTTTCTCTTTCTTTCTTTCTTTCTTTCTTTCTTTCTTTCTTTCTTTCTTTCTTTCTTTCTTTCTTTCTTACTTTTTCTCTCTCTTTCTCTCTTTCCTATCTATCTATCTATCTATCTATCTATCTATCTATCTATCTATCTATCTTTCCTTCCTTCTCTCTCTCCTTCCTTCCTTCCTTCCTTCCTTCCTTCCTTCCTTCCTTCCTTCCTTCCTTCCTTCCTTCCTTCCTTCCTTCCTTCCTTCCAAGTCTTTACTCCTGGAAAATTGCCTGGATAAATCCCTGCCGTTTTCTTGACAAGATTTCAAAAATGATTTGCTCTTGCTTTCTTCCCAAGGCTAACAAACAGCGGTTGGTCCAAAATCCCCCATGTGATTTTTGTGCCTAAGCAGGACTGGAACTCACTCCCAGTTCTGGCCTTGTGTCTTAACCACAAGACCAAACTGTCTCTCTTATCTATCTGCCGATAGCTTTCTGAGATGTTTAGAATAAACTACGCTAAACAGCAAATAAAAGCAGATGCAATAAAATCAAATAAGATGCAAAATGAAAACAGTATATTTGCCACTGGGCACTGGCTAAACTGTCATTCATATTCCCAGTTTGGAGAGGTCCAAAGAGAAGCATCTCATGGTGGAAGGAGTCAAACTGGGCAGGGCTGAGGTTGAAGCACAACAAATATCCCAAGAACCAGCGCAAAATCCAATCCCAAATGTGATTAACCCCAAACCAGCCAGCTCGCGATGTATTTGTCATTTATTGCATTTAGATAGATTGGATCAAGAATGATGAAACGGGCTCACCCAGGGAGCTCCACACTTGATGGGGATTTAACCATTATGTTACACCTGCACATTAAACATCCTGACAGCTTAAGCACACACTTCCCCCAAAATGTCAAGGAATTCAAAATTTCAGCCGCCGCCTCATCAAACAGAGCATGGATAAAAGAGCTGGGAGGAAAGGGGCCATCTTCCCCATGGCAGAGATTAAGGGATGCTTAGAAGAATAGTAGAATAATAGAGCTGGAAGGGACCTCAGAGGTCTTCTAGTCCAACCCCCTGCTTTAGTAGGAGATGCCATACCATTCAGGACAAGCAGTCCTTCAATCTGTTCTTGTAAACCCCCAGTGAAGAGACAGACAGACAAACACATAGCTAGACAGACAGACAGACAGACAGACAGACAGACAGACACATAGATAGATAGACAGACAGACACAAACACACATAGACAGACAGATAGATATTTAGACAGACAGACAGGCAGGCAGACACACACACATAGATAGACAGATAAAGAGACAGAGAGCTGAAGGGCCAATGAGATGGAGAGAATAACAGAATAACAGACATTGAAGGGACCTCGGAGGTCTTCTAGTCCAACCCCCTGCTTTAGTAGGAGATGCTATACCATTCAGGAGAAATGGTCCTTCAATCTGTTCTTGTAAACCTCCAGTGATGAGACATACATACAGACAGACAGACAGACAGACAGACACATAGATAGACAGATAGACAGACAGAGAGCTGAAGGGCCAATGAGATGGAGAGATTAATAGAATAGCAGAGTTGGAAGGGACCTCGGAGGTCTTCTAGTCCAACCCCCTGCTCAGACAGGAGACCCTCGAATCAGCATGGGAAACCCCAGACAAGCTCCCCCTATAAACATCTGCATCAATTTCTCGGCATCCTGCCCCAAATGCAAAGTGTTTTGCTTTTAGGAATAAATATTTCTTCTTTCGTCACAGCTGTCTGGATTCTCATTTTTATTTATTCTTGGGCAGCCCCAACTCGAGTTGGAACCCGAAATTATTCTTCCTTCCAAAGGGTGATTGCTCTCTACCCCATTTCAGGCAAATGGCTATCCAATCTCTTCTTAAAAACTTCCAGTGTTGGAGCATTCACAACTTCTGGAGGCAAGTTGTTCCACTTATTAATTGTTCTAACTGTCAGGAAATTTCTCCTTAGTTCTAAGTTGCTTCTCTCCTTGATTAGTTTCCATCCATTGCTTCTTGCTTGGCTTCAAGGTGTTTTGGAAAATAGTTTGCCTGCCTCGTATTTTGACAGCCTCTCAAATTTCCCTAACCTAGAACTAAAGATAAATTTCCTGACAGTTAGAACAATTAACCAGTGGAACAACTTGCCTTCAGAAGCTGTGAATGCTCCAACACTGAAAGTTTCTAAGAAGAGATTGGATAGCTGTTTGACTGAAATGGGATAGGTTTTCCTAATAGAGCAGGGGGTTGGACTAGAAGACCTCCAAGGTCCCTTCCAACTCTATTATTCTGTGACTAAATACTGGAACACAATCAGAAATGAACTCCACTGTTACTGTTCTTCCTGCCATCTGCAGATTCTGCTAGAAACATTAGATCCCTTGTCCATCAACCAAAATAAACAGTTCTCATGAACAGGCCCGGATTAAAAAAATAAATAAATCCCTATAAATCATAGCTGTCAGAAAAGCGGGCACTGTGGCCAAAGACAGAAATCAATCTGAAACTCATTAGTTTGTTTGACAAGTGCTTAATCTTGCATTGTTTAATGCCAATCGGGACAATGTTGGCGGAACGGAATCAGCCCCAGTGTTATTTGGGTTTCCCATTACAGAACGTTGCAAAAATAAATAAAAACCCGCTTCCAACTTAATCTTGTTCTCACCCCTTTTCCCTTTCATTCTTTCTTGTTCGGTAGATTTTAAAAAGAGGATCAATGACTTTTGGAGTTTTCCCTCCGGTTCATAGAAATCAATACATCATTGTTACCGCAGTCAATAATTTTCGGAGTCATGCTAGTAAAATTTGCCTCCACTGTTCAGAAGGCAGGATACATTTAAACGGGGCCAACAGATTAAATTATGCCTTCTATTGTTGGGTGAGATCGCCTAGAGAACAGGAGCTGGGTGAGTTTGAACAGGTGTCAAGCCGTGTCCCGGGCTTGCCACAGCGGGGTGGGGAGGAGCACCGGTGACGGGCGGTGATGGGATCGCCATCGTGGTGGCCACGGAGCACCAGTGATGTGGGGTGTCAGGACAGTTGCAGCAGCGATGGAGACGGCCCAGCTGTGTGGCAGGGAGGTGTGGTGAGGACAGCCGCATCTAGTCACATTTGGCTTGGTGACCTCAGCGGTAGCTGGGACAACTGTGGATCAGCTGTGAGGCACGGAGGCATGACACCGTGAGGCACAGCTGTTCCAGCCCGACAATCAGCTGGGTTGGAGCCTCAGCACATGCTGTCTATCGGGGCAAGGCCCGTGCTAGGAAGAGGCGTGCTGGGACTTCGCATCAAACAGATTCTGCTAACAGACTTACTTACTGACTGTTCTGCTGATGCATGACCTCATTGTGTGCCAGAGTCCGGCTGAATAAACCCAGTTTGTTACCTCACGGGTGTGGCATTTTCCTCTGGTGTCAGTCCGGAGCTTGGATACTTTGAGAACAGGTGTCAATCTGTTGGGATGTGGCCTGCAGGGTGCTTAGATCTGGCCTGCAGGACCGCCCTGGAAACAGCGGAGAACCAGCCAGCCTGCGGTGCCTCTGCTAGGAAAAACGGAGCTTGGGAGGATTGTGCACGGCCTTCCAGAGCTCTGTTTTCACTGGCAGAGGATTGCAGGCGAAAACAGGAGGTCGTTTTCTCTGGCAGGGCGTTCAGGCCGCCACAGGTGCCCCTGACACGAGTGATGTTGAGCTGGCCACGCCCACCCTGGCCACTCCCACCCCAGCCCCCCCACGATCAAGCACAACCCTGATGCGGCCCTCAATGAAATTGAGTTTGACACCCCTGCAATAGAAAGGGAAAAAAAGAAGCTGGAAGGATGCTCGTTTGTAGTGAGGATAAACTGCTGAAATGCTAGAGGCAAAGTATCCTATATCTCAGCGGGGTTGTTTTGATCCACGACGAACAGAATACAGAGTTTCTAAACCAAAAGGAGAACCGGCTGCATATTTGTGTTGTGGTGTTCTGACTTCGTGAAGGATAGAATAGAATAGAATAATTTTATTTCTATACCGCCCTTCTCCCGAAGGACTCAGGGTGGTGTACAGCCTATTAAAAACACAAGACAACATCAGTTAAAATAGTTTAAAATTATTAAATGAATTCGGCTCAATTTAAAACCCCAGGAATTTAAAACCCAGTTTAAGATTTTTACGTTGATAGCCCAGCCTGGCGGAACAACAGGGTCTTGAGTGCACAACGAAATACCCGGAGGTCGGAGATCTTACGCATTTCCAGGGGCAGTTCATTCCACAGGGCAGGGGCTCCCACAGAGAAGGCCCTCCCCCTGGGTGTTGCCAGCCGACGATGACATGCCAGCCGAAGGAGAGTAAGTCTGCTTTAGTTCTTTTGTATTTATTTATTGCACTCTCTCCCCCTGTTCTGACTTTTGATTCTCGCCAACATCCCTCACAAAATCAAAATCAAATGTATGAAGTGTGACATGCTTGACTCGGCCTTCCATCCTTTCCGAGGTGGGTAAAATCAGGACCCAGATTGTTGGGGGCAAGAGGCTGACTCTGTAAACCGCTTAGAGAGGGATGTAAGGTGGTATATAAGTATATAAGTCTAAGTGTTATTGTTACATCATGCAGGATCCAATCTGGGTTGGTTACCGGAGGTTTCAGTCTTCCGAGCTTTCGGACTCGTGCTGGATTGCATCCTCAAGGTACTTCTCTCTAGCTGAATATGTGCTGTTCTGTGCGTGGTATTTTCTTTGTGTGTTGTAAGTGGCTTTTTACTTGTTGTTTGGGGTGTGTTGATGGCCAGGGTACAGAAGAAATAAGACCCAACCTGAAAATAAGCCCTAGCATGATTTTTTTATAGCATGCTCCTAATATAAGCCCTACCCTCCCCCTCCAAATAAGCAATTTCTAGGTCCTTTCTGAAAATAACTCTGTTATTATAATTTGTCAGAAATCTTTTAGGGTTTTTTTTCCCCCCACTTTAAATTCCATAAGATAGACATCACACAGCTCTCACGCAGAACGCAAAACAGTTGGAGATCCATAATGGCCTCTTATTTCCATCTCATGGTTGTCATTTAAGTAAAAATACTAGTAATTCTCCTAAAAATGATCCCTTTAATTATTTACTAGTGTTGTTCTCTACTCTAATGGAAGCGCAACTGTACCCGAAGCTGCTGTTAATAGTCCTAGGGAGAAAAATAGCTGAACCGCCTCTCATTTTGCTTCTGGAGAGAGGAAAAATATGATTATCTCTCCATTAAGGATCCCCCATCATAATGCCCTCCAGTTAGGAATGCAGATAAATCCAACTGGCTTCTATTTCACATACATACAGTAGCAGGTCTTCAATATTAGATCTTTTCTGGATTTTTGTCCATCCAAAATATTCACCTACTAAAGAAATGAAGAGACAGGTGTGTGAGTCTCTCCCTCTCTCCCCCCCTCTCTCTCTTTGTGTATCCTGTTAGTCCTTGATTTACAACCATGAATTTAGTGACCATTCACTATTTTACAACGGCACTGAAAATAGTGATTTATTACCATTTTTCTCACAGAGAGAGAGATAGAGGAAAGGAAGATGGAGGAGAGAGAGGGGGAGGAAGGGAGGAAAGAAAAAGAGGGAGGGAAGGAATGAGGAAGGGAGGGAGGGAGGAGAAAGAGGAAGAGAGGGAGGGGGAAGGAAGGAAGGAAAGAGAAAGAGGAGGGATATAAGAAAGGAAGGAGAAAGAGGGAGGAAAGGAAAGAACAAAAGAGAAAGAGGAAGGGAGGGGAAGGAAGGAAAGAGAAAGAGGGAAGGAGGGAAGGAAGGAAGGAGAAAGAAGAAGGGACAGGGAGGGAGGGATGAAGGAGAAAGAGGAAGGGAGGGGGAAAAAGGAAGGGAGGGAGGGAAGAAAGGAAGGAGAAAGAGGGAGGGGGAAGAAAGGAAGGTGGAAGAGGGAGGGAAGGAAGGAAGGAAAGAGAAAGAGGAGGGGGAGGGAGAGGGAGAGAAGGAGGGAGGGAGGGAAGGAAGGAAGGAAGAATGGAAAGAGAGGGAGGGAGGGAGGGAGAGAAGGAGGGAAGAAATCAAGCAAGCAAGAAAGGATCTTCTTCCATTTTTTTGAAACCACATCAGAAGTTGACCTCTTTAAATCAATCAGTCAATACCGCACAGCACAATAAATGAGGAAAAAGTCATTCAGGGATTGTCCTTCTGTGGGAATGCTCATCTTCCTTGGCACCATCTCATTCGCCCATTTTCCTGGAAGAGGAGAAGGGATGCCCTACTAAGGGAGGGGAGCCATGGAGCAGAAACAATCCATGGACTCCCCAAGGAGTCCACAGTGCTTATCTCTCTGATCCCCCATTCCATTGTAATCTTTGTTCACGACTGAGAAAACAACACCATGCAAATATAATGCAAATTACCTGAATATCAAGTGTTCTCTGTGTGTGGGACAGTGATGTCCGTACAATTACACAGGCTCATTCAGGCAACTGCCTAGATCACAGGTGTCAAATTCACCGCATCACGGTGGCATCACATGTCATATCAGGACTTTTTTCGCTAAACCGGGCGTGAGTGTGGCAGGCGTATGATGCAGCCAGCCTGCAGACCAGGAGGTTGACAAGCCCTGGCCTAGATGATGGAGAAATGGAGTAGGGAAGGATGTTGATCCCAACTGGAACTCTACAGTACCTTGCTCAATAGGAGTAACTGTGAGAGGGATCTTGGAGTCCTAGTGGACAACCGTTTAAATATGAGCCAACCGTGTGCAGCAGCTGCCAAAAAAGCCAACACAGTTCTAGGCTGCATAAACAGAGGGATAGAATCAAGACCACATGAAGTGTTAATACCACTTTATAAGGCCTTGGTAAGGCCACACTTGAAATACTGCATCCAATTTTGGTCGCCACGATGTAAAACAGACATTGAGACTCTAGAAAGAGTGCAGAGAAGAGCAACAAAGAAGATTAGGGGACTGGAGGCTAAAGCATATGAAGAACGGTTGCAGGAACTGGGTACGTCTAGTTTAATGAAAAGAAGGACTAGGGGAGACATGATATCAGTGTTCCAATATCTCAGGGGCTGCCACAAAGAAGAGGGAGCCAAGCGATTCTGCAAAGCACCTGAGGGCAGGACAAGAAGCAATGGGTGGAAACTCATCAAGGAGAGAAGCAACATAGAACTGAGGAGAAATTTCCTGACAGTGAGAACAATGCCTTCTTATCCTCTGCTATTTCCTTTGACCGTTAGTTGGCCAGATTCTTGTAAAAAGAGTTTAAGCTTGCAATAAATCTTTTTACTCATTTGAACTACCTTGAAACTCCTGATTTTCCTTCATGCTTGACAGGCATCTCCCCAAAATCAAAATAATATTGAATGAAAATGAATAATTCTAACACCGATGATATAAATAACTAAGGCTATTAGGGATACATTAGTGCAGATAGCAGAAGTCGCGAATCCGCAGCCCCCTAAAACTTTCTCTCTCTTTTTAATGATTCCCTACGCCCTCTTGGTACAAATCAAAGACATAATTTCCTACCAGTTTACGATGGGTAGCAAAGAATGATTCAGTGTAACCCAGGAGTGAAATCCAAAATTTTTTCCCTACCAGTTCTGTGGATGTGGCTTGGTGGGCGGGGCAGGGTAAGGATATTACAAAATCTCCATTCCCACCCCACTCCAGGGGAAGGATACTGCAAAATCCCCATTCCCTCCCTACTCCTGGGGGAAGGATATTGCAAAAATCTCCCTTCCCACCCCACTCTGGGGCCAGCCAGAGGTGGTATTTGCCAGTTCTCCGAACTACTCAAAATTTCCGCTACCAGTTTTCCAGAACCTGTTAGAACCTGCTGGATTTCACCCCTGGTGTAACCCCGGCAGAGCCTTTACACAGTGGAGAAGCAAGGACTTTTCCATAAAATCCTCACCTCCGTGATACGGCCCAGTGCATCCCGTGTTACCATCTCATTGGCTGGGGCCCTTATTCTCCGTAAAAAAGGTTATTTGTAGCTGCAAGCCACAAAAAAAAAAAAATATTGACGAGGTAGATCTGAAGCATGTGTTTATGGCCAACCACCCGGTAGCTCCTCGTTTTGGTATCTCAATGGTCAAGCCGGCCCATATTTTACATTGAAAGTTTGAACGGGGAAAAGAAATGATCCAATTTTTAGACAGCCAATAAAAATGGCAGAGGTGTAAATCTTTGGCCATTCGCTTTGTCTCTTTCGTTGCAAGGTTTCTGCTTCTGGAAATTATTCCCTTCTTCCCGAATTGCAGACAACAGATGGCACTAGCAGGTAGTTGAATGTCCAGAGTCACTCTTACACGGCGTTCCAAAAATGTCAGGCCGGTCTTCGCAGGCTCTCGAAGTCTTCTTAGAAACGTGTGAGGAAATCGAGGGATTCTTCCATTTCCTTAACGTTCCTTTCTTGGCAGTAGATCGAATGCTAGAAAATAGAAATAAGAATATAGGACTATTATATTAAGTAATAATCACTGCCTAACAGAATTAACTCGGAAATTCTCTCCCTCCCTCCCTCCCTTCTTCTCTCTCTCTCTCTTTTCAAATAAGGTACTTCCAGCAAATAATCCCAAATCTGGAAAAAGCACAGAAATTGGATCATTTCCTAGAAAAATAACCTATCTATATTGTCTCTGACACTAACTCTGTTAATTTAGTCTCTCTCTTTCTTTCTCTCATCTCTTTCTCTCTCTCTCTCACTCTCTCTCCTATCTATCTATCATCTACTTATCTTCCTACCTACTGTCCTATATCTATCAGGTATCAGCTATCTATGTCCATCTTTCTCTCTCTCTCTCCATCTATCTATCTATCTGTCTATCTGTCTGTCTGTCTGTCTGTCTGTCTGCATATCTGTCTGTCTGTCTGTCTGTCGGTCCGTCCATCCATCCATCCATCCATCCATCCATCCATCCATCCATCCATCCATCCATCCATCCATCCATCCATCTATCTATCTATCTATCTATCTATCTATCTATCTATCTATCTATCTATCTATCTATCTATCTATCTATCTATCTCTTTCTGCATTTCTCTCTCTTTCTCTCTCTCTCCACCCCTCTCTCTCCAGACTAAGAGATGGAAAACATCTTCCATCTTTCCATAATTTATTTTTTCACACACATATGCAAATATGGATGAGTATAGATGCAGCTAATGTCCCTAGGAATATTAGGATCTTTTTCACACGTGTAGTAGACATACAACAGACCAAACATGGACAACTTGGCCCAAACTTCAATATGATCATAGAGTCATCTCCAACAAGTTTCCTAATTCAGTGATTTACATGTTAAAAAGAAAAAGGAAGAAATTATTGAGTTGGCACTGAGAAAACTCTGAGATGCACCCAAGAAATTTCATATGTCCATGATGTTGTTTATAAAACATGTCCAGGGTGAAGATCTGCAACAGTGTCATCGGAATCTGCCTGCTTGGAATCTAGTCAAGAATAGGACCAATGACAATTAACCAAGGAATCAATGTGATTAATCAACCAGAGTGTTAATTGCACATTGTAATTTGGTGTGTGATTAATTGCTGGAGCTAAAAAAGGTTGCATCTCCATTTTTCCCTGATGAGAGGAAAAAAAACCATCTTTCTTTCTTTCTTTCTTTCTTTCTTTCTTTCTTTCTTTCTTTCTTCCTTTCTTCCTTCCTTCCTGCCTGTCTTCATTCATTCATTCATTCATTCATTCATTCATTCATTCATTCCCTCCCTATGTTTCTTCCTTCCTTCCCTCCCCTATGTTCCTCCCTTCCTCTCTTCCATATCTTCCTTCCTTCCTTCCTTCCTTCCTTCCTTCTTTCCTTCCTGCCTGCCTGCCTGCCTGCCTGCCTTCATTCATTCATTCATGCATGCATTCATTCCCTCCCTATGTTTCTTTCTTCCTTCCCTCCCTCTGTTCTTTCCTTCCTTCCCTCCCCTATGTTCCTCCCTTCCTCCCTTCCATATCTTCCTTCCTTCCTTCCTTCCTTCCTTCCTTCCTTCCTTCCTTCCTTCCTTCCTTCCTTCCTTCCTTCCTTTCCTTCCTTCCTTCCCCCCTCCCTCCCTCCCTCCCTTTTTTCTTTCTTTGCAATATATAGAACAAAATCCAACAAGAGAATGATAACAAATATATAACAATTACTCATGTAGCAAAACTAAATCTTACCCTCTGGAATCAATTGCCTCCAGAGATAAGGAGAATCCAAGACCTCAGTGCCTTCCGCCATGCCCTTAAAACCTTCCTTTTCCAGCAAGCCGGGCTGGCCTAATTTTTTAAGTGTTTTTAAGTGTTTTGTTTATTGTTTTTAATTAATGGGGCCAAATTTATATATGTATATTTTAACTGTATTTTAATATTTGTACTTGATGTTTTTACTTGGCTGTTCACCGCCCTGAGTCCTCAGGGAGAAGGGCGGTATACAAATTCAAAATAAATAAATAAAAAAATAAAATCTTGATGGCTTCAGAATCTATCCGAAAAAGCCCTCTAGAAATATTTGTTCTTTCTGGAAAGTTTCTGGAAAGCCCAAAGTAAAATAATAAAGAAATGGAGCATAGGGTTGAGTCATTCTAGAGTTCTTACTCAAACTAGCTGGATAACATGGATGAATATACAACATTAGGAGACCTGAAGGGTCATGTAGGAATAGATCTTCTTGGAGAAAGGCTGCCTATATGGTCCCTAATACCTGATGTATATAATTAATTAATAATTTGAGTTAACTACAGAGGGTTTGTCGTGTTTGGGGAGCTGGGTCAGAGCAAGTGGTTTGCAAAGGCCGCCCCATGTAGAACACATTACAGCAATCTAAATGAGAGACCACAATGGCTGATACTAGGTAAAGGTGTTGGAATTTAATTTCTGCTGAAATTAAACATAGCTGATGATTTGTTTCAGAGGAACATTTGATGTCCAGATATAACTCAAAGATCTGGCTACTATTCCTTATAGTTCAGGTCCATGTTACTGGTGGAGTCGTCTTCTCCACCAGTAACGCAGTTCATTCCAAAGGGGCACCTGCCCTTTGGAATGAACTGCCCCCGGGCATACGCAAGATCTCTGACCTCCGAGTTTTCGGCTGTGCTCTTAAGACCCTGCTCTTCCGACAGGCAGGACTAGCTTCATAATTGAGTTTTAAATTCGGAATTCTTAAATTTTTGGGTTTTTTTAGCTAATTGGCCTTGAATGTAATACTTTTAATAATTTTTAAATTTAAATTGTGATATTTGTATTTTTACCTGGCTGTACACTGCCCCGAGTCCTTCGGGAGAGGGGTGGTAAAGAAATAAAATTATCCTATCCTATCCTATCCAAGTAGAATTTTCCCACTCTGTTAGTTAAACCCGCAAAGAGATGCTTCTTATGAAGAACGGCTGCAGGATTTGGGTCTGGCTAGTCTAAAGAAAAGAAAAATTAGGGGTGACATGATAGCAGTGTAATATTTGAGGGGCTGCCACAAAGAAGAGGAGGTCAAATAATTCTCCAAAGCACCTGACGGCAGGACAAGAAACAATGGTTGGAAACGAATCAAAGAGAGAAGCAACCTGGGATTAAGGAGAAACTTCCTAACAGTGAGGACAATTAACCAGTGGAACAGAAGTTGCCTTCAGAAGTTGTGGGTGCTCCATCACTGGAGGTTTTTTAAGGAAAATCTAGACAAGTGTTGGCGAACCTTTTTGGCACCAAGTGCTGAAATGCGAGTCTGCATGCGTGCATGTGCAAGAAACCGGAACAGCAGCTGCCCGGAGTGCATTCGTGCACCAGGAAAATGATCTTCCAGTTTCTGGCGCACACAGGTACACCGGCCAGCTGGTCTTCGTGAGCGCCTGTGCGCCAGAGATTGAAAGAGCAGCTGCCTGGCGTGACTTTCCAGTTTCTGGTGCTCCTGCATGTGTGAAGACCAGCTGGCTGGTGTGCCAGAAACCAGAAAACCAGGTGCCCGGTGCAAATGCATGCATGCCAGAAACTGGAAGAAAAGCTGCCTGGCGCAAGTTCTTCTGGTTTCCGGCATTCCTGCACATGTGAAGATCAGCTGGCCAGTGCGCCAGAGACCGGAAGAGCAACGGGGGATGGCTCGCGTGCCTGTAGAGATGGCTCCGTGTGCCACTTCCGGCATGTGTGCCATTGTTCTCCTCCAGCTATGGACCCCAAAGAACACAGCACACACAAAGTCCACAAGTCTTAAGGTTGCCAAGGTTGGACACCCCTTAATCTCTAGAGGTTCCCCAGAACATCTTATAGTTCCTGAATCCAAGGACTTCTTCGACTTGCTTAAGTTATGGGTGTTTGTTTCACGAGGTTGAGTTGTTACTATGGATTTTTTATGGTTTCAAGCTACCCAGAGTTTGAAGTCTGGGTGGTTTAAAGACACTGTAAAATATATAAATGAACACATTTCAAAGTAACTGGTTACTCCCTGAGTACTTTCAATGCTTCCCTTTGCTACAAAGGCATTATATACAGTACAGGCAACTACCGAGAGATTTAACTATTTTCACAATTGGGTAGGAGGTTTTTTTCTTGCTTTATACCTTCTCAATAATGGTATACTGCCTTGTTTTTGAAAAGAACTTCTTACCCTGGGAAAATTAAATTTTCAAAGCCTGTGTCAGGAAAATTTACATTGCAGCCCTTAAACCCACCTCAAAGGATTGTTACTGTAGGGGGGAAAAAAGGAAGAGAGAATATCATGCCTGATTCCCTAGGTTGCGACGAATAACTCTAGTAAATAAAACAAAGAATAAAGAAATAAATAAGAGCAAGGCCATTCACATTTTTTTTTAAAAGAAAAGTTTCCCAGGTCATTTAGGTCATATAACCGTTATAATGAATCAGGAGAAGGTGGTAACAAAGACTGCAAATCTTCTAAGATGGTAATGAGCGGTGAGGATATGAATATGTCAAGTATTTGCAAGCCATTGGCACATGTGTCATATAGACGCCAGTGGAGGCGGAGAGTGTCTCCACCCCTATGTGGAAAGGAGGGGCTTACCCTGAGTATAAAACCCCCTCCAACCTTTTCCACCTTGCTCTCACCATCTCTCTCTTTTCGCATTTGTTCCTCATGAGACTTGATCTCTGATCAGGGTAGTCGCACACACTGTGTGCCCCCTATCCTATGATGAATACTGAGACAGCCTTTGTATATAGTTAATATGCTTTATTATATGATTAAATACATTTAAGACATTTATTCATGCATCTGCCTCTGAACTCTTCTATGCTCCTGGGTACGATCCCAATTCCATAGAATAGAATAGAATAGAATAGAATAGAATAGAATAGAATGGAATGGAATGGAATGGAATGGAATGGAATGGAATGGAATAGAATAGAATAGAATAGAATAGAATAGAATAGAATAGAATAGAATAGAATAGAATAGAATAGAATTCTTTATTGGCCAGGTGTGATTGGACACACAAGGAATTTGTCTTTGGTGCATACGCTCTCAGTGTACGTAAAAAAAAAAGATATGTTCGTCAAGAATCATAAGGTACAACACTTAATGATAGTCATAGGGTACAAATAAGCAATCAAGTCATATTAGGAAACAGTCAATATAAATTGTATTAGCTGTGGGTGATTTTTTTTTAATGCAATTTGTTGAGATAAAGGAGAATATTTGTCGGTCAGGGTTGAACAGTGGGGTCCTTGGTGCTCTCTGAGCTCGCTTGTTTCCTTGCAGATGTTTCATGACCCAAGTAGGTAATATCATCAATGCTTTAAGAAAGTAGTTTTGTGGAAAGGATGAGGATGAGGAGGAGGAGGAGGAGGAGGAGGAGGAGGAGGAGGAGGAGGAGGAGGAGGAGGAGGAGGAGGAGGAGGAGGAAGACAAGTGTGGGGTCCTTGGTGCTCTCTGAGCTTGCTTGTTTTCTTGCAGATGTCTCATGACCCAACTAGGTATCATCATCAGTGCTAGAAGAGAGTGGTGTTTGCAGAGTGGAAGAGGAGGCGGAGGAGGCCTGTGGGGTCCTTGGTGCTCTCTGAACTTGGTTGTTTCTTTGCAGATGTTTCATTACTCAGCTAGGTAACATCATCAATGCTAGTAAGAAGTACAGTTTGCTTTCAGTTTATATTCCAATTTTGGGCATAGACTATATGGGCAGCTGTTAGTAGTACAGTGGTTTAATGCACCCTGTTATTAACACAGCTGCCTGCAATTTCTGCAGGTTCGAATCTCGCCAGGCTCAAGGTTGACTCAGCCTTCCATCCTTTCTAAGGTAGGTGAAATGAGGACCCAGATTGTGGGGGCAATAAGCTGACTTTGTATAAAAATATACAAAAGGATGAAGGCTATTGCTTAGCGCATTGTAAGCCGCCCTGAGTCTCCAGAGAAGGGCGGCATATAAATCAAATTTAAAAAAAATGTGTAGTATTAAATATTTTATTTCCTTTGTATAGTTTTCCATGAAGATCCCTAGCAAAAATGTCTCTGGTTCTCTCTTTTTGATTGTTGCGTTATTTTCTCTAGCTACTTTTTGACTTTGGGCCAGAATTTCTTCTTTTCCAATCAGCCTTCATTTTATTTCCAGCGTCTTTCTCCTGGCTTGGAACCAGAGTGGATTTTTCTTACAACTACCCTGTTCCTGAAAGTTTAGATTCCATGCTAAAGGACTGTTGAGTTGGGTTTCTTTCTTTCTTTCTTTCTTTCTTTCTTTCTTTTTTTTGCATAGGCTCTTCTGCCATCACCACCAACCGGCTCGTCAGACCGAATGCCTAAAATTCAAGAGATAATAAATCGCCATCTGTACCAATAACCTTTGATAGCTTTTGTGAACCTGCCCGGTCCTCCTTTTTTATAAACCTTTCCAAATTAGCTTCTCTTCTTATCACAACCACTAGCGACAATTCCACCGTTTAACCATTGCAACCGTGGAAAATTGGAGTAGCCGTAACCTTCCACCGCTCTTGAATTTCCTCGCGTTGAGTTTTAACAGATGACCTTGAGATCGGACTTGGCACGAGAGAAAGAATATCTGTGTCGCTCATAATTTGATGGACTCCATCAGATCTCCCCTTATCTTTCTTCATCCGGTCGCAAAAGCTTCGATGCCGTGTTTGATCACCCTGTTCTTTTGGAAGCCGTAGGGGGCAACCAATAATTCCATTTAAAGTGGATTAATCTTAATGGAGGATGGAAAATAAAAAGGAAGAAGCTTTTAGTCATCTCGTCCCAGCTGGGTTTGAAACAAGCTTCAGGGACGTCAAAATAATGATGATGAGCGCTGGTCTGTAAATCTGGCCCTGGAATGGGAAAGGGTTAAACGGGACTGTTAAAGAGCCTTGGTGGCGCAGCAGACTAAAGCACTGTTAAGTAACACCAGCTGCCTGCAATTACTGCAAGTTCGAATCTCACCAGGCTCAAGGTTGACTCAGCCTTCCATCCTTCCGAGGTAGGTAAAATGAGGACCCGGATTGTGGGGGCAATAAGCTGACTTTGTATAAAAAAAGAACACCGCTTGGGGGGGGGGGGCAAAAAGCCCTACTAAGCACGTATATACAAAAGTATGAAGGCTATTGCTTAACGCATTGTAAGCCGCCCTGAGTCTCCGGAAAAGGGCGGCATATAAATCGAACCAATAAATAAACAAATAAATAAAGAAGGAAGAGATGTAAAAAATAATAATAATCACTCAGTCTTTTGGAAAGAAGAAAAGCGAGAAAGGGAGTCATGGTTGCAAGATTCTGCTACTCTACTCTACAACACTGAAGTATGTTGCAATAGAAGAGAATATTTGGAGCTCAGGGTTGAACTGAGGAGTCCTTGGGTGATGTCTGAGCTGGGTGGTTTTCTTGCAGACGTTTCAGGACCCAACTGAGTAACATCATCAGTGGTAGAAAGAAGTGGAGTTTGCCCAATCTGTCCAACTCCTTTGTAGCACTGATGATGTTACTTAGTTGGGTCATGAAATGTCTACAAGAAAACCAACAAGGTCAGAGAACACCAGGGACCGCAAAGAATATTTCTGACCAAGAGAGGAAGAGAGAGAGAGAGAGAGAGAGAGAGAGAGAGAGAGAGAGAGAGAGAAGGAGAGAGATCCCTGCTGATTTTTTTCTTTCTTACCTCCAGACTGACATGTTTCGCTCCCTCCCTCCCTCCCTTCCTTCCTTTCTTCCTTCCCTCTGTTGCTTCCTTCCTTCCCTTCCTCTGTTCTTTCCTTCCTTCCCTCCCTCCCAGTGGTGGGTTTCAATTTTTTTTACTACCGGTTCTGTGGGTGTGGCTTGGTGGGCGTGGCAGGGTAAGGATACTGTAAAATTACCATTCCCACCCCACTCCAGGGGAAGGTTACTGCAAAATCCCTATTTCCTCCCGATCAGCTGGGACTCGGGAGGCAGAGAATAGATGGAGGCGGAGCCAGTCAGAGGTGGTATTTACCAGTTCTCCGAACTACTCAAAATTTCCACTACCGGTTCTCCAGAACTGGTCAAGGACCTGCTGAAACCCATCTCTGCTCCCTCCCTTATGTTCCTTGCTTCCTTGCTTTCTTCCTTCCCTCCCTCCCTCCCTCCCCTATGTTCCTTCCTTCCTTCCTTCCTCCCTCCCTCCATCCCTCCCTCCCCTATGTTCCTTCCTTCCTTCCTTCCTTCCCTCCCTCCCTCTCCTATGTTCCTTCCTTCCTTCCTCCCCTCCCTCCCCTATGTTCCTTCCTTCCTTCCCTCCCTCCCTCTCCTATCTTCCTTCCTTCCTTCCTTCCTTCCCTTCCTCCCCTATGTTCCTTCCTTCCTCCCTCCTTCCCTCCCTCCCTTCCTCCCCTATGTTCCTTTCTTCCTTCCTTCCTTCCTTCCTTCCTGCCTTCCTTCCTTCCTTCCTTCCCTCCCTCCCTCCCTCCCTCCCTCCCTCCCTCTCCTATGTTCCTTCCTTCCTTCCTTCCTCCCTCCTTCCCTCCCTCCCTCCCCTATGTTCTTTCCTTCCTCCCTCCTTCCCTCCCTCCCTCCCCTATGTTCCTTCCTTCCTTCCTTCCTTCCTTCCTTCCTTCCTTCCTTCCTTCCTTCCTTCCTTCCTTCCTTCCTTCCTTCCCTCCCTCCCTCCCTCCCTCCCTCCCCCATGAGTTCGTAGATTTTTCCAAGCGTACATAGTCATAGTGGGAAGGAATTCCAATCCAATGGGGTCTTTCATTCTTTTTCTTCTTGGCTGCCAGTTTTGGCGTCCTGCCAACCTTCTCCACACCATTTCTTTAGTATTCCTTGCTTTGAGGCGTTTTCTCCATTTCCTACCCAAGTAATTACTTTAGATTGTCTTAGGGCTCCTGGCCTTTATAATTTAGGAAATAATGTCAGCAAATATTTTAACCATACTGTTTAAACTTCCAAAGCTCATGCATATTTATATACTCCCTTCACTCAACAAATATGAATTTTAGCATAATGTCTGCTCCAAAACATATTAAAAATGCATAATTAGTCACTCTCTTTCCATTTCTGAGTGATCAAATATAGGGCAAAAAAAAAAATTCATAGGGGTTTTGTTATCAAAAGGATGGAAGGAGAGAAGGATGGAAGCAGGGAAGACTTCCCAAAATAAAATATAGCTGTTATAAACTGTTAATTATAGTTTATAATCGTAATAATCCTAGAGATTTTGATCATTACAGTAGTTAATGACCAGTTTGTTATAGTTTTAACAGCTTTGAGTTCCATCTAGGGATGTCCAATTAGCAAACCAGTCATTAAATACAAGTAATGACTAATTATTTGAGGATTAAATGCTTCAATATAAATAAAAATGGGATTGAAACTCTTAACATTAGTGTTTTAATGCATTTTTCCTCTACAATGACTTCTCTCCTGCTTCTGAAATAGAAAATCACAACGGGGAATTTATTTATCCCGCTGAATGTCCCCTTTATACCTCTTCCAGATGTTACATTATCATCCGTACCAGCACTTTTAGATGCAAGATTTTCATTCCTTTGCTTTTCATCTAGTCTCCAAAAACCCCCTGTCAAAATCATCAAATGAATATGATGACCATATGATATGGGCCAGGCCACTTTGGACATATTATTGTTGAAGTCTACACTTCTTAAAAACTGCCTAGATTGAGTAACAGAATAACAGAGCTGGAAGGGAACTTGGAGGTCTTCTAGTCTAACCCCCTGATCAAGCACGAGACTCTTTACCATCCCAGACAAGTGGTTGTCCAATCACTTCTTAAAAACCTCCAGTGTTGGAGCACCCACAACTTCTGAAGGCAACTTCTGTTCCACTGGTTAATTGTTTTCACTGTTAGGAAGTTTCTCCTTAGTTCTAGGTTGCTTCACTCCTTGATAAGATAATATTAAGCATGTTTAATTCTGGAAGAATGGGAGATGAAAGAACAAATGGAATGCATTTCATTTATCAGGGGCAGGTTAAATGAATCAATGTCGCTATTGTCAACTTGCAAAGCTTTCAAGTTGCCATGAGCAGGAGGGAGGGAGAACTGAAGTGAATTCCATACATTCTTTCTGACCGCAATCAGAAGGAGGGTGTTAGGTTTCACAGCCAGCCAAAGTGGTTAATTGGAGAATGTGATTTATGACATGGCCAGAGAGGAGGGGAGAGACAGGGTCATAGGGGAACGTAAATCTACGTAGGATCAGTCCTAACTGCATCCGAGTATTGCCGGAATGTTGCTCCTAATAAATGACTATATTTCCTTTGAAGTTTGGATCATGGCTCATGAATTAATTAGGGCATCTTTCGGAAACTTGACAGCTACATTATAGCATGTGATCTAGCTCCTTCCTTCCTTCCTTCCTTCCTTCCTTCCTTCCTTCCTTCCTTCCTCCCTCCCTCCCTCCCTCCCTCCCTCCCTCCCTCCCTCCCTTCTCCAGCTTTCCTTCCTTGATGGATTATCAATCATAATAGAGCTGGAAGGGACCTTGGAGGTCTTCTATGCCAAACCCATACTCAAGCAGGACAAATGTCTGTCCCATCTTTTCTTAAAAACCTCCACTGAAAAAGCACCCACAACTTTTGGAGGCAAGTTGTTCCACCGATTAATTGTTCTAACTGTCAGAAAATTTCTCCTTAGTTCCAGGTTGCTTCTCTTCTTGATTCGTTGTTGAATAGGGCCCATTGTTCAAAATCTTTTTGGATCCTGAGCTTGTCTTCTGGGGTATTGGCTATTCCTGCCAACTTGTTAGAATAGAATAGAATAACAGAGTTGGAAGGGACCTTGGAGGTCTTCTAGTCCAACCCCCTGCCCAGGCAGGAAACCCTACACCACTTCAGACAAATGGTTGTCCAACATCTTCTTAAAAATTTTCAGTGTTGGAGCATTCACAACTTCTGGAGGCAAGTTGTTCCACTGATTAATTGTTCTCCCTGTCAGGAAATTTCTCCTTAGTTCTAAGTTGCTTCTCTCCTTGATGAGTTTCCACCCATTGCTTCTTGTTCTACCCTCAGGTGCTTTGGAGAATAGCTTGACTCCAGTGGTGGGTTCCTCCTGGTTCGGTCTGGTTCGGCCAAGCCGGTAGCGGTGATGATATGATGTCACCGAACCGGTTCTCCCCCCCCGCCCTTCCCCCCCCCGCCCACGTTATCCTTACCTTTTATTTGGTCCCAACCCCCAATCTGTTGCTGCCTCCTGAGTCCCAGCTGATGACTAGAGGGAAAAAAACTGTTTAAACTCTTGCCGCGGGGCTTCAAAGGGCCGCCCTACAGCTGATCAGTGTTAAAAGCAAACAAATGAGTCGGGTCGTAAGTGCGAAGACTGGTCGTAAGTGCGAGGACCTTCCAGAAATGACTCTGACCAGCTAGCCACGCCCACCTAGTCACATGACCTCCAAGCCACACCCACAAAATAAGCCATGCCCACAGAACTGGTAGTAAAAAAATTTAGAACCCACCCCTGCTTGACTCCCTCTTCTTTGTGGCAACTCCTGAGATATTGGAAGACTGCTATCATGTCTCCCCTAGTCCTTCTCTTCATTAAACTAGACATGCCCAGTTCCTGCAACCGTTCTTCATATGTTTTATCCGCCAGTCCCCTAATCATCTTTGTTGCTCTTCTCTGCACTCTGCACTTTTTCCAAAGTCTCAACATCTTTTTTGTAATGTGGTGACCAAAACTGGATGCAGTATTCCAGGTGAGGTCTTAACAAGGCTTTATAAAGCGGTACTAATACTTTGTTGAGAAAGTTGATAAATACTGGACTAGGGATTGTCCGAGAAAGAAGTATGTGGAGCAGTGGTGAAATCTGAACTGGTTTACTACCAGTTCACTAGCCACGCATGCACCAAATGCCCGCTGTGCGTGCGCATACACAGTACACACTGAACATGAGCTGCTTGTGTGCAGTGCACACCAAAGGAAGGCTTGGGAAGGTAAGTAGAACAGTGTGTGTGTGTGTGGGGGGGGTGAATAGCTGCCAGTAGCGTGCGTGGGAACCTTTTAAAAAACTTTTTTTTTTTACTACCTATTCGCCCGATCCAGTAGTAAAAAAATGCTTTAAAAAAGTAAAAAAAAAGGTTCCAACGATCAAAGCTGTGCTACACGATCATCGGAACCCTTTTTAAAAACCTTTTAAAAGCATTTTTTTACTACCGGTTCTGGCGAATTGGTAGTAAAAAAAAATGCTTTAAAATTTTTTTAAAAAGGCTCCGACAATCACAGCTGTTACCGCGCAATCACCGGAGCCTTTTTTAAAAAACTTTTTTAAAGCATTTTTTTACTACCTATTCGCCGGAGTAAAAAAAAATGCCTAAAATGTTAAAAAAAAAAAGTTCCGATGATCAGCTGAGCAACGCGCCATTGTGGGAACCTTTTTTAAAAAAAAAAACTTTTTAAAGCATTTTTAACTACCGGTTCCGACCCACACAAAAAGACCCCGAAGGGGGAGACTCTCTGCAGCAACACAAAAGTTCATTGCACGTATCCGGCCCAGGGGCCGTAGATTGAGGACCCCTGATTTAGTGCAATATAAAAAATGCAAATACATTTTCTGCGAACCACCAAATTTTTCTCGTGGACCACCAGTGGGCCACAGACCACCAATTGGTGACCGCTGGACTAGAAGACCTCCAACTCTGTATTCTGTGTCCTATATTTGTCATCCCTTCATCCTTCTCCCATGTTACTGTGGCTCTAATCTGACTTGATTATATTCTTGGGTGCTTAAAAGCTTGCAGAATTCAATGTCTAAATTCAAGCTGGCTTGCAGGTGGGAGGCTGAAGCTATCAAAGAAAGATTACTTCCCCGAAAGTCAAATGAGCTTTATTGATTCATTTGGAAACCAACTCTTGCTTAGCCCTTAAGCCTTTGTTGATCCATCAAGGTGCAATAGGCATTAAATTTGCCATAGAAAATTAAAACTCCGTTGCAGATTGAAATTTCAAGGTCTCTTCTGAGTTACTTCGGAGCATCCAGAAGTGCCTTTATAATAGGCAAGGAACGGAGTCCTCGCGCAAAGCCGAGACTCACAGACGGTCATAGAAGTAAAAGTCCAATTTGAAATGGTTGAGCGGATTCGGTGGAGGGCAGCCAGCTGTCTTCCTGCTCACCACTAAACCTTCTATTTAACAGTCGCTGGCTCTTCTGTCATTGAGGGCCTCACACATCTGACCAACGTTTCTGCTCATCCGGCTGTCTCATTTTGAAAGATAGTTGTTGGAAGTCTTATTGAGCCATTAAAAGTCTAGGAGAGGAAAAGATGGCACAGTTGCAATTATGGTTATTCTTTCTGCAAAAAAAAGAGGACCTTTAACAGAACAGAATAATAGAGTTGGAAGGGACCTGGGAGCAGTGGTGAAATCCATTTTTTTCACACAACTAACAGTTGTGTGGCCATGGCTTGGTGGGCATGGTGTGGCTTGGTGGGCGTGGCAGGGGAAGGATACTGCAAAATCTCCATTCCCACCCCACTCCAGGGGAAAGATACTGCAAAATCTCCATTCCCACCCCACCCTGGGGTCAGCCAGAGGAGGTATTTGCCAGTTCTCCGAAATACTCAAAATTTCTGCTACCATTTCTCCAGAACCTGTCGGAACCTGCTGGATTTTACCCCTGGACTGGAAGACGAAAGAGTCTTAAGGAACAAGACCGTCATCGTCTGGATTTAGGTGAATTCAGTGAACTGTGGAGAATCCATAGCAGATGACTTACTCTTTCCTAGGTCCTACTCAGCTCATGCCAGCAGAGATGGACAGAAGAGGAAAAAAACATCCTTCCTTTTATAGCTTGTCTCTCTTCCATCTTATTATTTATTTACTACTTGCATACTTAGGCTTTTGTGATCCTTCAGTCAATCAGCTGAGTGGTTTTCAATTCTTCCCTACAGTATTGAAAGAGTATTTGGGACTTTAGCTTTAGTGGTTCTCTACCATGGTATATTTCTGTGTCTTTTATTACTGATTATTTTAGCTTTGATGGCTTTAACCCTAAGTTAGCTGCCCAGAGTTAAGGTGAAAGGAGTCCCTGCAGATTTCACTCCAATAGTCATTATTGACTATAGGGAATGGTGCTCATCTCCATTTCAAGCCCATTTCAAATACTGTCTGAAGACATTTTCGCAGTCACGCGGCTAGCGTGACATCCTGAAGTGCAGTTACCTTCCCACCAAAGTGTTACCTATTTACCTACTTGCATTCGCATGCTTTCGAACTCCTAGGTTGGCAGAAGCTGGGGCAAGGATGGGAGCTCACCCCATCATATGGAGCTCGGGTCTCGAACCTGGGCTGCTGGCTTTCCAGCCCATAAACTCAGCATCTTAAGCACTGAGTTACTGCACTGCGTAAGTAATAAGTTAAAATAAGTAATTTTAAAATGCACCTAAACCCCTGTATGCATGTGCGAAGAATCCGTAAAATGTACAGATGGTGGTAATTGCGATGATATCAAAATCTCTGAGGAAGCATGAATTTGGATCGTTAGTTGGAGATCATTTATTAACTTGTTGAAATACGTTGTAGGAAGACGCAGGCTGGTTAGAAAATAAAACTTTCTGGTGAACTCCCTTTGATTTAGGGGAGACTCCAACTTGGTGTATTCCAAAATTTGTTATGATGGGCTCCCAACAGCTGCACTAGCTGGAAATTCTAGGAGACCTTTAGACCTTAAGAGTCTAACATCAGGCTGGGAAAGGCTGATTTAAGAGCTCATTTACTCTCATAGGTTTTATTCTTCTTATTTAGCTATTTTGGAGGGGTGTTGTGGCTAAACATTAAAGGCTGACAAGCCAGGTGACAAAACAGATTTGAGACTCAAGCACCACATGACGGGGTGGGTTCCTGTTCCTCACCGCAGCTCCTGCTCACCTAGCAGTTCAAAAGCATGAAAATGTGAGTAGATAAATAGGTACCACTTTGGTGGGAAGGTAACAGCATTCTGTATGCCTCGTTGTATAGTTATGCTGGCCACAGGACCACAGAAAGGGACTTTGGACAATACTGGTTCCCTCACCTAAGAAATGATGAATACCACACCCTAGAGTCAGAAATGACTGGATAGGGGAAACCTTTACTTTTTTATTTATATGCCACCCATCTGGTGGTTTATATGCCGCCCATCTGGTGATTTGAGGCAACTCTGGATGGCTTACAATATAATAGTAATTGCAATTCTTCTACAATGGATGGAGAAGAATTGCTTGATGG
>NC_142064.1:7850000-7907500 GCF_059756535.1 Pantherophis guttatus
TTATAAACAGTTTCATGGAGAAGTTGCACCTTCTGTGTGGTGGGTTCCAACCGACTTGTCTGTGATCTGCAGTGTGAATTCGGTTGCTCGCTGGCAGAAGTTTCATTTCTGAACTGGGAACCGTCGTCAGTGCTAAAAGGGAAGGGGGTTTGCTCCAAAGGTGATATTCAGCCGGTTTGGACCGGTTCGGGTGAATTGGTAGCTCCGACGATCATTTGGGCCTGCTCACTCGCCCCCAATCTATCCTGTCCTTTATTTCCTGCTTTATAACTCATCTCAATCATGCAGCACAGCTGATTTCCCACCCCCCCTCGCTGCTACTTACCATTGCTGACTTGGAAGGTAAGAAGCTGAGCTTTTTTTTTTTAAAAAAAAAAAATTAAACATTTTTTTAAAAACAAACAAAAAGAAAGCTTTAACACTTTTTCTGTTTCAACAGTTTCGCATCCGACAAAAAATTCATAGTTATACATTTTTTCCCTCCCTTATTTCTACTATTTCATTTATACATATACTTCTAATCTTTGTTTATTTACATATATACAAAACAATACCCATGTACTCACTTTCATTTCTACAATTTTTGTTTCCTCATATTAAAAATTATAAGTGGTGAAATCCAATTTTTTTTTTACCACCGGTTCTGTGGGCGTGGCTTGGTAGGCGTGGCAGGAGAAGGATACTGCAAAATCTCCATTTCCTCCCCACTCCTGGGGGAAGGATATTGCAAGATCCCTATTCCCACCCCACTCTGGGGCCAGCCAGAGGTGGTATTTGCCGGTTCTCCGAACTACTCAAAATTTCCGCTACCGGTTCTCCAGAACCTGTCAGAACCTACTGGATTTCACCCCTGGTTGAGACTCTGGAAAGAGTGCAGAGAAGAGCAAATAGGATGATTGAAGGCCTGGAGACTAAAACAAATGAAGAACGGTTGGAGACTTTGCAATATCCTTCCCCTGGAGTGGGGTGGGAATGGAGATTTTGCAGTATCCTTCCCCTGCCATGCCCACCAAGCCCCGCCCACCCAGCCACACCCACCAAGCCATGCCCACAGAACCAGTAGTAAAAAAAAAATTAGATTTCACCACTTATAATTTTAAATATGAGGAAACAAAAATTGTAGAAATGAAAGTGGGTACCCGGGTATTGTTATGTATATATAACAATACTGGATTTATGTATATATAAGAAATTGGATTTCACCACTGGCTTCAACACCTTGTTTATAATGTGGTGACCAACACTGGATGCAGTATTCCAGGTGTGGCCTTACTAAGCCTTTATAAAGAGGTTGTGAGAGAAAAATTCCCTCACAGTTGCTGTGCCTATTAATGGCCTTTGACTTAGACAATTAAATAAGCCAATCAGAGAGTAGCTCCTGGATTTGACTTTCCCGGGCTTTTCTATGCCCTCCCCTAACTGCCACTGTGACAGTATAAAAGGAGATGCTTGCCAGCAGACTTTCTCTTCAGGATCAGAGGCAGAGCTGAAGTCACTAAAGCTGTTGTGGCTCCGTTACCTGAGCCTGTGTTATCGGCAGGAGAGGACTCCAAGAGTGAAGGAGAGGAGTTGGCAAGGCCTCCCTTTCCAGGACCCTCCTCTCTGGCAATGCCTTCGGTGTCCACCGAAGGTCAAGAGATAGGCCCGGGGCCAAGCACATCCACGCAGCCACAGGTGGACAGTAATGAGGGAGATGAGTCTTGGCTGGATCCTCAGCAGCGTCGCAGAGATAAGCGCGCGCAACAGAAGAAGAGGCGTGCCAGGGATTAGGCTGAGTCATTGGACCACACCCCACAGGGTATAAAAGAGGGTGTGGTGGCCGGTTCAGCTCTGTGACAAGCAAAAAACAGATGTCGGACAACCTTCTTTGTATTTACTGGACTTTATTGATTATTATGTATTGGCTTTGTTCCTGGACGAAGGGAGAAACTCCCCCCCCCGTGAGTAAAGAATACCTGGCAGCCAGCCAATGGGTTGCTGCCAATTCTGATACCAGATAAAACTGTTGTTGGCTGAGTTCTTTAGCTGTTGCCTGTCTGTGGGTGTGTGTGTGTGAGACGGGGACAGAACAAAAGCCTCTTCCTTCTGAGGAAGAAAAAGCCCGAACTCCAATCGCATAGAGCGATTGCACCAGAGAGCTGACAGGACACTTAAGAAAGAGAATGACATCTAATATTCTTTTTGAATATTGTTTTATTTTATGTAAATAAAAACAGTTTAGTGTAAACTGCTTGTGAGGCTCATTTGTTCTAGTAGATTGTAAAAGAGTTACGGTCCATTGAGGCCCCCTCCATCACAGAGGTACTAATACTTCATGTGATTTTGATTCTATGCCTCTGTTTCTACAACCAATGATTGTATCGTATTAACATTTTTTTGCTACTGACGCGCATTGCTGGCTCAACCAAAAACGTTAATGGAATCTTTGGTTGTTGAAACAGAGGCATAGAATCAAAGTTCTACGTTTACTTCTTGATCAAATTTTGTCTTCAATGGTGTCATCTTTCAGGGAGCCCTTTGTAGGAAATGATCAGGCTGAGCCTGAGGACAGGGTCAAAATGCGTCATCAGTTTGTTTCTCTTCATCCCATTAGGAGACCTAAGTCCAGCTACTTTTGAAGTGTGTGGACTCTTATTTGGCACCAATCTGCCTTGGCCGGCAGTAGAACGGAATCAGAACCAGAATAGAGCTGGAGGGGACCTTGGAGGTCTTCTAGTCCAGCCCCCTGCTCAAGCAGGAGCTCCTATACCATTTCAGTCAGTCTCTTCTTAAGAGCTTCCAATGACGAAGCACTGATCTGTCCCCGTCCACACACACACACAAACACAGCCAGCCGAGGGTTAAGGAAACACTTGGGAACGCACCCAGTTTCTTTATCTCCAACTTGGCAGTGATAGACACACCATCTGCCAAGTGCCTTTATTTTCACAGAAAAAGAGAAAGACAAATACTCAGCTTCCAAATGTCCGACAACAATAAATCTTTCTCTCCGCAGTTCCGAACGAGGCTTTAGTGACTATCCAAGGTTAGTTTTGTTCGTCACAAGGATCACTGACCACTACCCTCTATTATATAGTCTCTGGGGTGTGGTCCAGTGACTCAGTTCTAATCCCTAGCACGCCTTCTGAGCTGCTGCAATCGTTTATCACGTCTTCGGAGGCGTGCGTCCAGGAATGATATTTCTCCTTCGTTCTCATCCGAGCCACCTGTCTCCCTGCTAATCTCCTCTCCCTCGGCCGGCACCTGAGACAATGCCAGAGGGGAGGGGCCTGGAGAGGGAGGCCTGGCTGACTCCTCTTCCTCATGCTCGGAGTTTTCTTCCTCCGATGGGACAGGCTCAGAGGGCGGGGCCACAACAAGCATCCACAACATCTGAAGACAAGTTGTTCCACTGGTTAATTGTCCTCTCTGTTAGGAAGCTTCTCCTCAATCAATCCTCAATCAGATTCTTGCATACCGATGACATAAAATAAACTTGTAGTACTTTTGAACTCTACCCTGATTACTGATTTCTTTCACCTGACAGGTTGGTTGTTCTACCTGTTGTTATTTGTTCAGTCTTCTTTGCACTTCACTGATTCGCCAGTTGCGGCCCTTTCTTGATCGGGATTCCCTGTGCACAGTCACTCATGCCCTCGTCACCTCTCGCCTTGACTACTGCAACGCTCTCTACATGGGGCTCCCCTTGAAGAGCACCCGGAGGCTCCAACTGGTCCAGAATGCAGCAGCGTGGGTAGTGATGGGAGCAGCATGGCACTCCCATGTAACACCGCTCCTGTGCGAGCTGCACTGGCTCCCAGTGGTCTTCCGGGTGCGCTTCAAGGTGCTGGTTATCACCTTTAAAGCGCTCCATGGCATCGGGCCTAGCTATCTTCGAGACTGCCTGCTGCTACCGACGACCTCCCATCGACCCGTGCGCTCCCACAGAGAGGGCCTCCTCAGGGTGCCATCAGCCAATCAATGTAGGCTGGTGACCCCCAGGGGGAGGGCCTTCTCTGTGGGGGCACCTATCCTCTGGAATCAGTTGCCCCCAGAGATAAGGAGAATCCAAGACCTTAGTGCCTTCCGCCGTCCCCTTAAAACCCACTTTTTCCAGCAAGCTGGGCTGGCTTAAGAAGAAATTTTAAATGTTTTAATTGGTTTGTATTTTTAATTTTGGGCCAAATTTATATATATTTTAATTGTTTTTTAATATTTGTATTTTATGTTTTTTAATTCTGGCTGTACACCGCCCTGAGCCCTCAGGGAGAAGGGCGGTATATAAATTGAAAAATAAAATAAATAAAATAAATTGTAGACTTGGTTTTTTTTTTTTTTTTTTTTTGCACTGTGCTCCTTGGCTCTTAGTACTATCTGGAGCTAAATGATTTAGAAAATTATCTAGCTTCAAATTATGAAAATGATATCATAATTATGTAGGAGATAAAACCATAATTAAGTATCTGAGCTCATTGTTGCTGGTAGGAAATTCAATGACCAGAAATATTAGTTAAAAGGGAAATGGTGTGCAGAAGATCTTTCTTGGCAACGCCGTCTAATTTGATGTTCTCCAACAACAACGCCTAAATTAGTCTATTCTTTCTGGAGAGGGAGAGATTAAAATCTTCATAGAACATAGAATAATAAAGTTGGAAGGGACCTCAGAGGTCTTCGATTCCAACCTTCTGCTCGAGCAAGAGACCCTAAGCCCAGTCCAGTCTCTCTTTGAAAGCCTCCAATGATGGCACCCACAACTTCTGGAGGCAAGTTGTTCCACTGATTAATTGTTCCCACTGTCAGGAAATGTCTCCTTAGTTCTAGGTTGCTTCTCTCCTTGGTTGGTTTCCATCCATTGTTTCTTGTCCTGCCCTTGTGTTTCTAGGAGCCCCTCAAATATGAGAACACTGATAGCATGTCTCCTCTAGTCCTCCTTTTCATTAAACCAGATATACCCAATTCCAGCAACCGTTCTTCATATGTTTTAGCCTCCAGGTCCCTAATCATCTTTGTCGCTCTTCTCTGCACTCTTTCCAGAGGCTCAACATTTCTTTTTATATTGTGGTGAGCTGAATTGGATGCAGTATTCCAAGTGTAATCTTACTGAGACTTGTTCTGTCCTCGTCCCACACACGCACACACACCAACAGACGTCCAAGAGTTAAAGACCAAACCAGCCGACAAAATCCTTTTCCTTATGATAACGGAACTTGGCAACAACCTAGTGGCTGCCTGCCAAGAGTTTATTACTTACGAAGAGGAGAGATAACTTCTCCCCGCTTCTGGTACATCAAAGAAAACAGCTCAATAATTACAGAGTCAATCAAGTCCAAAGCAATCCAGCAAAGTCTATAGCAAAAGTCCGGCAATGCAGAATGGCATGGAAGCTTTCAGCTTTGTTCGTCACAAGGCTTGACTGGCCACCACGCTCCCTTTTATATCCTGTGGGGTGTGGTCCAGTGACTCAGCCTAATCTCGGGCACGCCTTTTCTTCTGTTGCACGCGCTTATCTCTGCGACGCTGGCGTGGATCCAGCCAAGACTCATTACTCTCATTACTGTCCATCTGTGGCTGCGTGGATGTGCTTGGCCCCGGCCCTATCTCTTGCCCTTCGGTGGACACCGAAGGCATTGCCAGAGAGGAGGGTCCTGGAGAGGGAGGCCTTGCCAACTCCTCTTCTTCACTCTCGGAGTCCTCTCCTGCCGATGACACAGGCTCAGGTAAAGGAGCCACACAAGACTTTGTAACGTGGTACTAACACTTCACGTGATCTTGATTCTATCCCTTTATTAATGCAGCCTAGGATTCATCATCATCCTCTTTTAACGACCCCATAATCCCATTGCAGGGTGGAGTCTGGGCAACTGAATGTAGCTGAGTGTTTACTGGCTGGACGCCCTTCTTGTCACCAATGCAGAGTTTTTTTATTTTCCAGCAGTTGCATTCTCAGTGTGCCCAGAGAGAGAACTATTTGCTACTACCTAGGATCAAACTCACAGCCTCCTGACTGTGAGGCAAGAGCTAGTAAAAGTAGTAAAACCAGCGGGAGGCTCTGCCCACCAACCCCACCATCACCAAAACACTTCTGCCCATGAGCAAAAGAGCACAAGCAAAGTGAGTGCGTGCGCATGGCCCCACTGCGAACCGGTAGTAAAGGTAAGTAGAACGCACCCCTGGTGTGGCCCCCTGCACGTGTGCGTGCAGCCCCCGCATGCGTTCTGCCCCCCACATGCGTTCTCCCCCTGCATGTGTCCTGGCCCCCTGTGCATGCACACATGGCCCCCTG
The DNA here is from genome assembly GCF_059756535.1 of Pantherophis guttatus. Taxonomy (NCBI): domain Eukaryota; kingdom Metazoa; phylum Chordata; class Lepidosauria; order Squamata; family Colubridae; genus Pantherophis; species Pantherophis guttatus. The sequence goes on from NC_142064.1 coordinate 7,856,263, forward strand.
TATGCGGCCCTCCCCGGCACATGCACAAGTGCCCCCCCATGCACCCCACCCCCGTGCATATGCACACACCCTGCCCTGCCCCCTGTGCATGCACACCAGAGACCTGATGACCAGCTGGCCACATGCGCGGTGGAGCTGAACTAGGGCGATGGCTCACATGCCCACAGGAGAGGGTGCTGCATGCCATAGTTTTCAGCAGTGGGTTCTACTTACCTTTACTACCGGTAGGCAAATCCCGTTCGCAACGGGAGCATGCATTTGCGCTCCTGACGCTCGCGTGCGTGCATGCACTTCTGCACATGCACAGATTTATCTATCTATCTATCTATCTATCTATCTATCTATCTATCTATCTATCTATCTATCTATCTATCTATTTATTGGTTCGATTTATATGCCGCCCTTCTCCGGAGACTCAGGGTGGCTTACAATGCATTAAGCAATAGCTTTCATACTTTTGTATATACCTGCTTAGTAGGACTTTCGGTACCCCCCCAAGTGGTGTTCTTTTTTATGCAACGTCAGCTTATTGCCCCCACAATCCGGGTCCTCATTTTACCTACCTCGGAAGGATGGAAGGCTGAGTCAACCTTGAGCCTGGTGAGATTTGAACTCGCAGTAATTGCAGGCAGCTGGTGCTACTTAACAGCGCTTTAGTCTGCTGCACCACCAAGGCTCTTCTTGTCAAGATTGTCAATTATGACATCCGGGCAGGTGGGCGGAGCCTCCCACCGCTTTTACTACCGCTTTTACTACCGGTTGTGCTTTTAAGTTGGCTATACACCGCCCTGAGTCCTTCGGGAGAAGGGCGGTATAGAAATAAAATTATTATTATTATTATTATTATTATTATTATTATTATTATTATTATTATTATTATTATTATTATTATTATTATTATTATTATTATTATAAAAAACCAGACAGAACCGGGGGCAACCCACCAGTGATAGGTTCGCCATCGTGGCTATAGATGAAATTGTAGGTATAGCATTTTCTTTTGAAAACCCTGCACTGGTTGAACACTGATCTGACCAGAGAGAACTTTTCTATGTGTCAGGTTTCGGTGCTATCTTAAATAAGTTCCATTTTCAAGCGCAAAATCTCTAATGAATCATTTTTATTTAAGAACAGAAAAAAAACCGACATTCCTGATTCAAGTTGCAGCCAAACTAGCTCCTCCTTCCAACCCCCTCCTCTTCCACTCTCCAACCCAATGTCCCATTGGCCATCATGCAGATCCATCTCTACGTCCCGGCACGTTCTTTTCACAGGAATGTGGCCCCCACCCTTGTCCCCCAGGAAACCCTATCTGTTGCATACAGAAAACTAGGTAAAAGTTCATCTCAGCAATAAATCAACGCTTCTGGTCTTTGCTTCATCTCGTTCATGTCAGAACTGGAAGAGAGCCTAATTTGGAACGCTGACACTATGTTTGTTATCAGTAAATTCACTACCACATATTAATTAAAATAAAATTTCAAGATGATCCCACAGAATTCCCATCTCCAGTTGTGGGAAATATGGGGGAAAAAAATACCTCACGGGATGCAGAAGATGGTTGTGTTGGTGAAGGAGGAGAAGGATTTTATATAACCCCAGAATATTAAGCTAAAATAATGCTTCCTTTGGAGTTAAAGTAATAGCATGCTGGAATTAAAAAAATTATAACCCGAGAACCTTTAGAGTTCAGCATTTCTGGCAAGCCCGTTTTATAATCCCATCAATGGAAGTAATGGGACAAGTTTGTTTCCAAATTGCTTGCAAAACCTGCTTAGGTTTCCTCTCCCACAAAATTAGTAAATAAACTATTCAAAAAAGAAGAACTTAAAACAAAATGGAATATGGGTTGCTAATTGCTTGACTCTTCCCTCCTTCCCACTTCATGAAAACATCAGCTAATATCATGAAACAGATACAGGAGCTGTTTTACCTGAACACTTTGGCATCCGTTCAACATTAAATTTCTAAGACTAGCTTAATTTCTCTACGGATTTTTGTTTTCTTTGCTTTCAAGGAGATACGGTGCATAAATTATTCATTTTTTTTCCAATTCCTCCTTTCTTTCTATTTCAGACATGCCTACATCCCAAATATACACAATATGTGTGTATGTATAGATAGATACACACACAGTCACACATGTGTCTGTCTGTCTGTCCATCTGTTGTGACCCCGACTCCCGAGCCTGTCCTAACAGAGGAAGAGGACTCAGAAGGTAATGGGGAGGAACTGGTGGAAGAGCCTGGTGGCGCAGCAGAGTAATAGCCTGTTATTAACATTCAGCTGCCTGCAATTACTGCAAGTTCGAATCTCCCCAGGCTCAAGGTTGACTCAGTCTTCCATCCTTTCTAAGGTAGGTAAATTGAGGACCCAGTTTGTGGGGGCAATAAGCTGACTTTGTATAAATATACAAAAGGTTATTGCTTAATGCATTGTAAGCCGCCCTGAGTCTCCGGAGAAGGGCGGCATATAAATCAAATTAAAAAATAAATAAAAAATAAAATAATAATAATAAAAAAAAAAAACTGACAAGGCCTCCCTCTCCAGGACCCTCCTCTCTGGCAATGCCTCAGGTTCCATCCGAAGGCCAAGAGGAACAGCCTGGGATATGCCAGGAGGAAAGCATATCGGAACAACAATAGATAGGGAGCGAGGAGGATGAATCCTGGCTTGATCCCAGGCAGCGTTGGAGGGAGAAGCGTGCGCAGCAATGAAAGAGGCGTGGGAGGGCCAGAGATTGAGCTGAGTCACTGAGCCACAGCCCACAAGGAATAAAAGTGGGTGGGATTGCTCTTCAGGCTTTGTGACGGTCAAAGTTAAAAACCTGAGAGTCACATTGTGTTACCTGAAATCTGGCTTGTACATATTTGGATTGGACCTTGGCTAATTCTTGCTTTGTGGATTACTTTTTTGCTACTGGACCGGACTGAGGATAAACTCTCTCTTGCTGACTGTGAGTGAAAACTGACTTGGCAGGCATTTCGCAGTTTACTGTCAAAACTCTTATATGCAAGGGATTCTAGTCTGATTGCATAATAAAACCTTGGCAGGCGTGCCTAGTTGTGGTTTTCCCTGTGTAGGGAGGGCGTGACAGAACACCATCCATCCATCATCCATCCATCTCTCTCTCTCCCTCCCTCCCTCCCTCCCTCCCCCCTCTCTATATATAATTTATCAATCCATCCATCCATCCATCTATTATCTATCTATCTATCTAGCTAGCTAGCTAGCTAGCTATTATGTGTTTTTCTATCTATCTATTGGTCTATCTATCTATCTATCTATCTATCTATCTATCTGTGTTTTTCTATCTATCTATTGGTCTATCTATCTATCTATCTATCTATCTATCTATCTATCTATCTATCTTCTACTCACACACACATATATGTATTTTATATAAATATACATAAACATTTGTTTTCTGATCACACACATTGCTCCTAGAAACACGAAGCCGAAAACACCAGCCTGAAGATGACGAATGAGACTTCGTCGAAACGTTGCCAAGACACCTCCAATTTTATGCGGGAGAAAACCCGAATAACCAAAGACCTACATACATAAACATAGATATACATGTATGTTTGTGTATAATATATATGTTATATGGTGATATTTGAAAGGGGAGGGATGGGATGAGGAGGGAAGGGAAGGGAAGGGAAGGGAAGGAAGAAAGGAAGGAAGGGATCAAGAGAGAAAGAAAGAAAGAAAGAAAGAAAGAAAGAAAGAAAGAAAGAAAGAAAGAAAGAAAGAAAGAAAGAAAGAAAGAAAAAAAAAGAGAATCACCAATACAATATTGGAAAAACCAAGTTAAAGTTCAGGCCCTGCTATCTTTTGGTTTCTCTGATCCCCATTCCTTCTAACTAAATTTCCCTTCTACCACTCAAAGCTTTGATTCCCGGGCCTTCTATTTTTTTCTCAGAACAACACAACCATTCCTGGATACCCCGCGGGCTTCTTTTATTAGCTTCTTTTGAACTTCTGAATGATTACCTTGGGACTTTGGCTGCTTATAGACTGACATGTTCCTGGCAAGTTTTTTGACATACATTTTGATGCCAGGGTTGCTATGACAATAGAGCAATGCCATGGTGGTTTAATTGGATTTTTTTTCATTAAGACGATCATTGTTTCTTGTTGCTCAGAAGGCTTAATGTGTTTTAATAACTGGTTCAGAAGTTTTTTGTTCCATTGTTTGCAGCTTTTTGTCTCTCTGTGTGTATGTGTGTTGTTGTTGTTGTTGTTGTTATTTTGCTATAAGATGGAAGAATCTGTTTTTGCATTTGTTTTTTTAATCACTGCCTCTCCGTTCGGCTTTGTCTATTTATTACAAAGAATGGATAAATACTTCGCTGTTTTTGTTTTTATTTAGATGTAAAGAATTTTGCAGAATTCCGCACCAGATGAAAATAAGGAGCAAGGAGAAAAAGTGCATAAATCAGGTGCAATGCAGGAGGAAAAGATAAAGATATTGTGATTGTTGTGTTTTACACATCTGCACACACGAAACAAGTTTGACGTTGCCATCAATGAAGCAGTATGCTTAGTGACAGCAGGTCTCAATCCTACACCAGTTGAGAAAATATATTTTCTTGTTGGTGTTGGAAGAAATCTCCTTCTGGGGAAAAAGACACTGGATTCATGGAAGAAGTCGAGGTGGCGCAGTGGTTAGAGTGCTGTAGTGCAGCTACTTCAGCTGACTGCTAGTTCAGCAGATCAGCAGATCAAATCTCACCGGCTCAAGGTTGACTCAGCCTTCCATCCTTCCGAGGTGGGTAAAATGGGGACCCAGATTGTTGGGGGCAATATGCTATTTAGTATACTGTCTTTGGTGTAAGCCGCCCAGAGTCCTCGGAGAGTGGGCGGCATAGAAATATGACTAATAAAATATAATAAATAATTAAGTTGCTTGGAAAGAAGGTTTATTGATGAACAGGATCACATGGCTTGGAGATCCATGTGCAAAAAAAAAAGGGCAGACATGCTGAGAGTGCCTGGGTTTTATACCCTCTCTGGCCCCACCCTAGAGCTTCCTCTTCCTGTGTAAGAAATATACTCTGATTGGTGGTCAGACTCCCAGGGGGCGGGGGTCTTAGCTAACTTTGTAGGCTGTCTGTCTCCCAGGCTTGGTTGAGCTTTGCTGGGTGATGTAAGGGTTAGGGTTAGGGTTAGAGTGCTATGTGGTGAGTTTCTGTTGCTAGATGAGTCCTATTATGTCCTGGAGGCCATGTCTTTTGTGTTGCAGATGAGCTGGCTCAGGCCTTAATGGCCCATTGACAAAGGGGGCGGTGAGTTTCTGCCTCCCTTTTAGATGAAATATTCTGCTCTTTTAGTATTTCCTAAAATATTTCATTTTCTAGGAGAGGAGTGGGTTTTAACTTCCTACATTGGTATTGCCCCCCCGCCCTTAAGAACAGAAGAGAAGTAGCAGCAGAGGGAATGGGATAACTTGCCATGGCTAACTTGCTGTGGCCAACTCACCATGGCCAACTCAACAAGGCCAACTCGCTACAGCCAACTCATCATAGCCAACTCCACTGCAGGACAACTCGCAACAATCAACTCGTCATGGGACAACTCGCTCTGGGACAATTTAACAATTCTATTTAATTATTTAAAATAAATGAAAATTATTTTAATTTTTGCCATTCACCTTTCATTCTGTCCCTCCTTTTACCTCCTTTCTTTAATTTATGCACTTATGCCTGCATGACTGTAACTTTGTTGCTTGTATCCATACAATTTATATTGATCATTTCCTAGTATGATTTGAGTGCTTATTTGCTCCCTATGACTATCATTAAGTGTTGTACCTTATGATTCTTGATGAATGTATCTTTTCTTTTATGTACACTGAGAGCATATGCACCAAAGACAAATTCCTTGTGTGTCTAATCACACTTGGCCAATAAAGAATTCTATTCTATTCTATTCTATTCTATTCTATTCTATTCTATTCTATTCTATTCTATTCTATTCTATTCTATTCTATTCTATTCTATTCTATTCTATTCTATTCCATTCCATTCCACTCCACTCCACTCCACTCCACTCCACTCCATTCCACTCCACTCCACTCCCTATTCTATTCTATTCTATTCTATTCTATTCTATTCTATTCTATTCTATTCTATTCTATTCTATTCTATTCCATTCCATTCCATTCCATTCCATTCCATTCCATTCCACTCCACTCCACTCCACTCCACTCCACTCCACTCCCTATTCTATTCTATTCTATTCTATTCTATTCTATTCTATTCTATTCTATTCTATTCTATTCTATTCTATTCTATTCTAAAATTATTCTATTCCATTATTTCTTTGGTATTAGTGTATCTCTTGTAACTCTTTTTCCTGCAGTAAGTTGTCCTATGACGAGATGGCCATGGCAAGTTGGCTGTGGCGAGTTAGCTGTGATGAGTTGGCCACAGCAGATGCCGGGAGAACTAAATAAGAGAATGAATGGACACACGACTCAGATCTAAGAACAGTTTTATGGTAAGAGCAAAACATTCTTGAAGGTACGTAAGAACCACATCAAATTAAATGACGGAGGTTTTTCTGACAGAGGCTCCCTTAAAAAGCAGGAAGCAGGAACTGGTCCTGGCAAAACCTCTTTTATTTACAGGACTGTGAATGACGTTCATTCACAGTCAGCAAGGTTTGTTGCAATAGTTTTTCGAAAGGAATATTTCTCAACACACCTTATCTCATTTGGCAAGCTGCCACGTAACTTGTTTCCAAATGCAGGGCAAGGCAAAACTTGGCACAGAGTCTCTTAGAGTCACGAACAGACTTTTCACTCTTGAAACTACAGAATGAATGAATTGCTTCCTGCAAAGGAGCCTGGATAGCTCTGCAGACTAAGCATTGTAATTTAACACCAGCTATCTGCAATTACTGTAAGTTCGAATCTCACCAGGCTCAAGGTTTGCACAGACTGGGCCTCCTCAGGGTGCCGTCCGCCAGACAATGTCGGCTGGCGACCCCCAGGGGGAGAGCCTTCTCTGTGACAGCGCCCACCCTCTGGAACAACCTTCCCCCAGAGTTACGTACAATAACAGACCTCCGGATTTTTCGTCAGCCCCTGAAAACCTATTTATTTCAACTAGCTGGGCTGGCTTGAGTTAAATTTTAAATTGATTTTAAATTGGGTTGTTTTAATTTACGGCCAAATATTTAATTATTTTAATACTGTTTTTAAATTTTGTATGCTCTGTTTTTACCTTGGCTGTGCACCGCCCTGAGTCCTATTTGGAGAAGGGCGGTATAGAAATTTAATTAATAAAATAAATAATAAATAAAGGTTGACTCAGCCTTCCATCCTTTCTAAGGTAGGTAAATTGAGGAGCCAGTTTGTGGGGGCAATAAGCTGACTTTGTATAAATATACAAAAGGATGAAGGCTATTGCTTAATGCATTGTAAGCCGCCCTGAGTCTCTGGAGAAGGGCGGCCTATAAATCAAATTTTAAAAAAAAGCCCCCTCCCCGTTCACTCCTCTTTTGTTTCCTATGGGAGGGGCCAATCACCTCCAAGGTGCGGCTTTACTCCCAAGTCGACCCTGCTTTCTGAGTTGTCCTTGTCTTCTGGCAGCTCTGCACATGCGCACACTGGGAATGGGCTTCAGCTGTTCCTCTGCCTCACTGCTGTCTAGTTCCCTCTCTGCCTCCCATGCAGAGCCCTTGTCTGAGCTTTCCTCAGCCCCCAGGACTGGCCCATGTTCCTCCCCAACCTCCTCACTGTCTGACCCTGCTGCCAGCTCCACTGGCCGCCGGTGGGCCACAACATCGAGCAAGGAATAACATTACAGGAGGATATGCTTGAAGGATCTAACCTCCTTTATACTACCTGGAGGACCCTGAATAGGTTGAGAGTTGGAGAGACTAAACGTAAAACCAATATGCTCAAGTGGAGCTGTTAGCAGATAACAACACTCTATGTGAATGTGGGGAAAATGCAGAGCTTGGGTTATTTTCAAGAAAGTGGCTTCATTCTGGCAAAGGAGGAGGAGGAAGAGGAGAAGGAGGAGAAGAAGGAGAAGGAGAGGAAGGAAGAGATTGGATAACTTATTTCAAACCATTTGTATGCAAAGGTATAGGGTCTTCTGCTTGATCACGGGCCTGGACTAGAAGACCTCCAAGGTACCTTCCAGCTCTATTCTTCTTCTTCTTCTTCTTCTTCTTCTTCTTCTTCTTCTTCTTCTTCTTCTTCTTCTTCTTCTTCTTCTTCTTCTTCTTCTTCTTCTTCTTCTTCTTCTTCTTCTTCTTCTTCTTCTTCTTCTTCTTCTTCTTCTTCTTCTTCTTCCTCTTCTTCCTCTTCCTCTTCTTCTTCTTCTTCTTCTTCTTCTTCTTCTTCCTCTTCCTCTTCCTCTTCCTCCTCTTCCTCTTCCTCTTCCTCTTCCTCTTCCTCTTCTTCTTCTTCTTCTTCTTCTTCTCCTTCTCCTTCTTCTTCTCCTTCTCCTTCTCCTTCTCCTTCTCCTCCTTCTCCTCCTCCTCCTCCTCCTCCTCCTCCTCCTCCTTCCCTTTCTTCCTCCACCTCCTCCTCTTCCTTTTCTTCATCCTCCTCTTCTTCCTCCTCCTCCTCTTCCTCCTCCTCTTCATCCTCCTCGTCCTATTTCCCTTTCTTCTTCTCCTCCTCCCTCTCCCCTTTCTTCCTCCTCTTCCTCTCCTTCTCCTTCTCCTCCTCCTCCTTCTTCTCCTCCTCCTTCTCCTTTTCCTTCTTCCTCCCCTCCTCCTCCTCCTCCTCCTCCTCCTCTCTCACTGATTACATTACCTAATTTGGTAATAAAGCATCTGCAAGAAAATCACCACTGAGCACCAAGGTCCCCATACACATTTTTTCTCCAGATTAATATCCCATTAATAAGCAGTTCCCATTTTTTAATACAATGCTTCTATATCGCTGGGATAATCTATTACCCCTATACTGAGCATGTCACACAATCCGGTCTCCTCTTAAAAGGAGAGATTAATGTGGAACAATTTTAATAGCCGAAGACACATTTTTATCAACAAAGCTGTGCGTTAACCTCATGCTAATGTTTGCACCGAAAGGAGTCCAGGATTATGCAAACTATGAAAATAAAATTGTTAGTTGAGTCTAATAGTAGGTGACAATTTTTATTCTTTCAAATGGGGATGTGATTTTTCCCCCCCTTTTTGGCAGCTGGATCCAGATATGTGTTTCCTCCTGACCCCCTTCTCAATTGTTCCATTACGCTGATGGCATTGATTGACCAATAAATCCATTAAAAACCAAATAATTATGAACTGATTAAACCCAGAATCAAAGGCAGTGTTTGATACCAGAATGCTGTACTACAGGGCAGTCTTCTCTTCTGTAATCCCTTCGCTTCTATTAGCATAACACCTTCTTGCTCTACACGGTAAAAAAAAAAAAAAAAGACTTTTTCTCTCTCTCTCCTGTCTGTCTGGTAAAATACATTAATAGCTCTCACTGATGGAACCCAGACATGAAAGCAAACAGCAGCCAAACCTCCCACAATTGCAAATTGCAATGTAAACCCTTAAATGGGGCAACTGTGTGCATAGCAAATGCATTAAACAGTGATAAATCACAAAGCCTAAAGGGATTAGTCACCTTTTGCAGACAAAAATTCCTCCTGGGTCTCTGAAGACTTTTGCTGGGATCCAAGCCAAAAGGAAAGGGGGGGGGGAAGGATATTTAGACACTAGGAAGAGTGCAGAGAAGAGCGACAAAGATGATTAGAGGTCTGGAGGCGAAAACATATGAAGAACGGTTGCAGGAATTGGGTATGTCTAGTGTAGTGAAAGAAAGTTGGACCATAAAAGAATTGAGGCCTTTGAACTCTGGTGCTGGAGAAGACTCCTGCGAGTCCCTTGGACTGCAAAGCGATCCAACTGGTCAGTGCTAGAGGAGATCAACCCTGACCGCTCTTTAGAAGGCCAGGTCCTGAAGATGGAACTCAAATACTTTGGCCACCTAATGAGAAGGAAGGACTCACTGGAGAAGAGCCCAATGCTGGGAGAGATTGAGGGCAAAAGAAGAAGGGGATGGCAGAGAATGAGGTGGCTGGATGGAGTGACTGAAGCAGTTGGCCTGAGCTTAAATGGTCTCCAGTACTGCAGGCTAACTCACTGTTTACTCCAGGAATTTGATCCTGACCAGCTCAAGGCTGACTCAGCCTTCCATCCTTTTGAGGTCAGTAAAAGGAGGACCCAGATTGTTGAGCGTAATAGGCTGACTCTGTAAACTGCTTAGAGAAGGCTGTAAAGCACTGTGAAGCGGTATATTTATTTATTTATTTATTTATTTATTTATTTATTTATTTATTTATTTATTTATTTATTTATTATTTTTATATGCCGCCCTTCTCCGGAGACTCAGGGCGGCTTACAATGCGTTAAGCATATAAGTCTAAGTGCTCTTGCTATTCCTTCCTTCCTTCCTTCCTTCCTTCCTTCCTTCCTTCCTTCCTTCCTTCCTTCCTTCCTTCCTCCCTCCCTCCCTCCCTCCCTCCCTCCCTCCCTCCTTCCTTCTTTCCTTCCTTCCTTCCTTCCTTCCTTCCTTCCTTCCTTCCTTCCTTCCTTCCTTCCTTCCTTGGTAGTTGGGTAGACCTTGTCATAGAAGAAACCACCAAAACACCACATATACAGAACAATAAGTTGGCAAGATGTACAAGTCTGGAAATCTTTAATTCCAAGATTAGCAACCTGTTTCAGTCTCAACGAAGCTTCAAAGACCATTCCAAATTGTATATCCCAGTGCTAATTACATGTGAAACATATTTTGGCCTGGAATAATGGGGTAGACAGGAAGGTGTAAAAACACATGCTTGACTTCTCCAATTAGAAGGGAATGGAAAATATTCATGAGAGAAGAGACGGTGCAGCATTTTGAAAGTGCATTTATTTATTAAGAAATGGCAGAGATGGAGTCATTAAAAAAAGAAAAAGAAAAATGTTGAGCATGGGATCTGTTTGCCTACATTAGAAATGACAAATGGATGCAACTTGCTGATAGCTGGAATAAAGATTTCTTAGTGTGAAAGCCCGCTCCTTGGTTAAAAATATGAGATGAAGGATGACATTTTTGCTCCTTTAAGCAAGAACATTCAAATTAGCTCTGATTTCAAACCTTGCTGCCTGTACTTGGTTCCACATGGAGTCATTAGCGCTCAACTCAACTAATATTAAGTAGATTAGTTGAGTAGAACCTTCTTTGGCCCATAAATCAGAAAGCTTCTTCAAATTCCTCCTGATGGTCACATATTATCAAAACAGGGCATGCTATACACCTAGCTTGGGCCAGTTCTCACAAAAGCAACCCAACCCAACCCAACTCAACCCAAGCTAACTCAACCCAACCCAACCCAACCCAACTCAACCCAAGATAACCCAACCCAACCCAACCCAACCTAACCTAACTCAAGCAAAATAAAACCAAGCTAACCCAAGTCAACCCAAGCTAATCAAAGCCAAGTCAAGCAAAACCAAACAACTTCATCATCAGAGGTAAGACATATCAGAAAGAAATTCCTTGTTTTTTAGAGGAAGGATAAAGGAGCATTAGGACTTAGATATGACAATGAATGAAAGAATGATGATGCAGTTAATTATATTTATTACATGCTCAAAAGAAGAAGATTCTCGATCTAGCCAGCCTCTCCTAATCTCAAAAAAAGGCTAAATGGGGTACGGTCTAGTTGAAATTGAGTTGGAAGACCACCTAGAAAATCCAAGGACTGTAGGATAGAAAGGGAAGTAAAAAAGAAATTGATGGGAGCCAGTTGGGTGAAGGAGTTAAAGGACTGGCCTAGAAACCAGGTAACTGTGAGTTCTAGTCCCACCTTAGGCATGAAAGCCAGGTGGGTGTCCTTGGGCTAACTACCAGGAGACTCTGAATTCTAATTCTGCCTTAGGCATGAATGACAGCTGGGTGACTTTGGACCCAATCACCGGACCAGGGTGAAATGTTCTCGGTTTGGACCAGATCGCCTGATCTATTAGCAAGCGGGCGGGTGGTTTGGAGAACCAGTAGAGATCCTGGAGTGAGGCTCCGCCCACCCACCCAGTTGTCAGTTAAAAAGTTAAAAAGTCTTTAAAAAGTAAAAAAAAAAATTTCTGACATCACTCAGCTGATAGTCGGAACTTTTTTTTTCTTTTTTTTACTTTTTTACTTTTTTTTGCATTTTTTACTCCCGGCTCAGACGAAGAGGTAATAAAAAAAATGCTTTTACCTACCACCAGATGACCTTATAATTACCAAAATATTAGAATGTGCAGAGATAAGTAAATTAACATACGAGATAAGTGATGATGAAAATTCAGATTACGATATGATATGGGGAAGATGGTACGAATAGATAAATGATAGAATCAAGGAAGGAGTTAAAGGTGCGGAAATTAATTAGAAATGTATAGTATAAATGACACCAGATATTTTTTTCATGTATATATGTACAAACACTGCGAATCCGATGTCAAACAAAATTGCTATTATATTTTATTTGTCTTAAAAAAAAAAAACCAATAAAGTATATATATATATATATAAAAATGCTTTTAAAAAAGTAAAAACAAGACTCTGATGATCACAGCTGTGCCACGTGATCATCGGAGCCTTTTTTTTTTAAAGCATTTTTTTACTACCTCTTCACCTGAGCCTGTAGTAAAAAAACGCTTTTAAAAGGTTAAAAAAAGGCTCCAAGGATCACAGCTGTGGCGCACGATCATCGAAACAGAGGTGCAATCTAAAAATTTTCGCTACCGGTTCTGTGGGTGTGGCTTAATTAGTGGGCATGGCTTGGTGGTCAGGTGACTGGGTGGGCATGACTTGGTGGTCAGATGGGCGTGGCCAAGTCGACGTCACTTCTTTGCCCTTTTTTAACTTACAAAACACAACAGAACACAACTGGCTCATCCACAATGTAAAAGCAGCTGTGCTAGACCCAAAATGGCCCCCGCAACAATCAGGAACCTCACACAGCCACAAAAAGTGCAAAAAACCAACTTTCACACTTTACACACACAGAATTCCACATACAGCTTTGTGAGATTTTGTGTGTTTGTGTAGTTACAGTGAAACACTATAGAAACACACAAAATCTCAGAAAGCTGCACAAATATTTTTTTATTTTATTTTTATTTTTATATAAAAGCAGCTAAATTTAAAACTTCCTAAACTTTAAATGGCTAGGTCTAAAAAAAGAATGACTAGAAAAAACCCCAATTAACTATTTTTTTTAAAGCTCCGAAAGGGGGAAAAAACTTACAGGCAGACAGACAGCAGATAAAGCTGCTCACCGATGAGCTTGATTGCAGGCAGGGAGATTCAGTTGCTTGCTGATGCAATGGATTGCAGGGATTACAGCAAGCGAAGCAAGGCAGGCATGCGAAGGTAAGCAAGCTGGAGGCTGGGGGGAGGGAAGGGATTTTTGCTACCGGTTTTCCGAACTGCCCGCCGCCATCCCTACCTACTTGCCCGAGCTGGTCCGAACCGGGAGCATTTCACCCCTGCATTGAAACCATTTTTTTACGGGGGTGGGGTGGGATGGGGGTCTGTTTTTGCTCCCAGCAGGCTTCCCTGAAGGAAGGAAAGAAAAAGGAGAGGAAGGAAGGACTACAAACCTGGCACTAGACGCAGCTTCAGAGGATAATCCAAGGCTGGAAGAGACCTGGAGGTCATCTAGTCCAACCCTTTTCCAGCAGGACATTCTTAGTGAGTTTCTGTCTTTTGATCCCCCAGTCACATGGTTATATAGTCACGCGGTTATATAGTCACGCCCACCCAGTCTCATGACCCCCCACACCAAGCCACGCCCACCAACCCACGCCCACAGAACCGGTAGGAAAGAAATTTAGATTTCACCACTGACCAGGACCCAATCGCCAGAAGTTCTAGTCCCAAATTAGGAATGAAAGCCAGCTGGAGGATTTGGAGCCAATTATTCTCTCCGCCCAACTCTCCTCACATGGTTGTGGGGGTGGGGTAGAGAAGAGGAAGCATTATTAGATATGTTCACTACCTTGAGTTACGTATAAAGTAACAAAACTATAAAAAAATATAAAGCAGCCAAAAAAACCCAACACAATCGTAAATTGCATCAACAGAGGGATACAATCAAGATCAAGGGAAGTAGTAATACCACTCTACAAAGCCTTAGTAAGACCACACTTGGAATATTGCATCCAGTTTTGGTCACCACACTATTGAAAAAGTCATTGAGATTCTAGAAAAAGTGAAGAGAAGAGGAACCAGGATGATTAGGGGACTGGAGACTGAAACATATGAAGAACAGTTACAGGAATTGGGCCTGGCTAGTCTAGTGAAGAGAAGGATCAGGGGAGACAGGATAGCAGTCCAATATTTGAGGGGCTGCCACAGAGAGGAAGGAGGTCAAGCTATTTTCTGAAGGCCAGACAAGGAATAATGGATGGAAACTGAACAAGGAGAGATTCAACCTAGAAATAAGGATAAATTTTCTGACAGGGAGAACAATCAACCCATGGAAGAGAAGTTGCCTTCAGAAGTTGTGGGAGCTTCATCACTGGAGGCTTTCAAGAAGAGACTGGACTGCCATCTGTCAGAAATGGTGTAGGGTCTCCTGCTTGGGTGGGGAGATTGGAGTAGATGACCTACAAGAGCCTGTCCAACTCTGTTAATGTATCTAACAAAGGTGGGATAAAAATCTAATAAACAGACTTTAAAAAATGGTAATACATACGTTCCTTTGATTTTATATTCTGCTCACATAAGACTCTTATTTGGCCACCAAGAGAACCGTGTAGAATCCTTGATATATGAAAATGTGGAAGGCAGGAAAAAAACCCTCTGCAAATATGTATGAATCCTTTTAAAATTCCGAACACTTTTTTTTTTCCTTTCTAGAAAGTTATATATTTCTCTCTCGCCCTCACTTCTAATTCAAGTCATTTAAACAACCCTCATAAAATGAAGGCTGTTCCATTATTCTTTTTATAACTAGAAAGGCAGACAATGTGCCAGCGAAAGCTGGTATTAAATATATATATAAAAACCCTAGATCCTTAACACCACTGCAATCTTTTGATTTTTCATACGGAAGGATTGTTGAGTTTCTTGTCGTACAAGAATTTAATCCTTTTTTTTTTTTCTCCTTCTTCTAAGAAAGGACCAGGTTTAGCATCTGAACAGAGCCTCTGAGAATGCACAGCAAAATTACACAGCCAGGACAAAAGCAAGATTAGATTTAACTTAATTTAAATGTGTGTGTAAATTAAATGAAATATGGTGAACGTAATTGCTTTCCATGTATTTAATCATTCTTCCTTCCCTGATTTGCACAGCAGGTGAATGCTCTGAACTAACCTTTGTTGAGCCTGGAAAAAAAATGCTAAACGGGCTCAGAGCTGGTTAGAATGTGGATGGGAACCACCACAAAATTTCAAGACTATAAACTCTGGGAATTAAAAAAAAAAATCCTAAAAAAAAGCAAACATTTTTTTTTAAAGTTATTTATTTAGCAACGTATATACCTGCTTATCTCACCAACACACGTCACTCTGAGTAGCTTATGATACAATAACTATTAAAAACTCCATAAAAATCTAAAAAGAATCAAAAATAAATAAAATGAATAGGTAAATTAAACAGATAAAACCCATGTCAGCGGGAAAACGAGCATTGCTTAATTTTATGAGTTGCTATCATATTGTGACTTTTTTCCCCTTCCCTAAACTGAGGGTGGGCATGGCCAGTGCATGATGCATCCGGGCCATGGGCCATGAGTTTGACACCCCTAGAATAGAGTTTCCTGTCTGAGCAGGGGGTTGGATTAGAAGACCTCCAAGGTCCCTTCCAACTGTGCTATTCTGTCATTTGTTCCTGCATTCATTCTATCATGTCTCCCTTCACCCTTTCTTAAGCAGTCCAACAATCCCATTGCATTCAACGGTGTTTTATTAGCATCTTAGTTTTATTACTGCAGCTCCCTCTACATGGGGCTGCCCTTGAGGTGTACCCGGAGGCTCCAGCTGGTCCAGAATGCGGCCGTGCGGGTGGTTACGGGAGCTCCCCGTTACTCCCGTGTAACACCTCTCCTACGTGAGCTGCACTGGCTACCAGTGGTCCTCCGGATCCACTTCAAGGTGCTGGAACTTACCTTTAAAACCCTATTTATTTATTTATTTATTTATTTATTATTTATTAATCAAATTTCTATACCGCCCTACTCCCGAAGGACTCAGGGCGGTGAACAGCCAAGATAAAATACAGATAATACAAATATTAAAAAAAATCCCTTAAAATTATTAAATATTTTGGCCAAAACACAGATTAAAACGCCCAATTTATAAAATCACAAATTAAAAAATTAAAAAAAATTAAAAGATGGGAGTTAGGCCAGGCCAGCTTGCTGAAATAGAAAAGTTTTGAGAGCACGGCGAAACGTGCGCAGGTCCGGGATCTTCCGTATCTCTGGGGGGAGCTCGTTCCAGATGGTAGGTGCCCCCACAGAGAAGGCTCTCTCCCTGGGGGCCGCCAGTCGACACTGTTTGGCCGACGGCACCCTGAGGAGCCCTCTCTATGGGAGCGTACTGGTCGGTGAGAGGCTATTGGTAGCAGAAGGCGGTCTCGTAGATACCCCGGTCCGATGCCATGGAGCGCTCTAAAGGTGGTAACCAAAACCTTGAAGCGCACCTGGAAGACCACCGGGAGCCAGTGCAGCTCGCGCAGGAGGGGGGTCACATGGGAGGGCCACGTCCCTACATGGCTTAGGTCCGGGGTATTTGCAGGACCATCTCCTACTCGCCTCCCACCGTCCTGTCCGCTCACACACGGCTGCCCTCCTCAGGGTACTGTCGACCAGACAATGTCGTCTGGTGACGCCCAGGGGTAGAGTGTTCTCTGTGGGCGCTCCTGCCCTCTGGAATGAGTTACCCACCGAGCTTCGGATGGCGCCTGACCTCCGCTCCTTCCGTTGAGACCTAAAGACTTGGCTGTTTCAACAACTGGGCTGAGTCTGATTCTTGGGTTTTATTATTTATTGTCGCTGTTTTAAATTGGTTTTAATTACGTTTTCTTTTATTATTGTATGTTTTTAAACCTGTGTTCGCCGCCCTGAGTCCTTAAGGAGAAGGGCGGCATATAAATTTGTGTAAATAAATAAATAAATAAATTACTAATTATTAGAAAGTTAAGACTTAGTTACTGTCTGTTCTTTAATAAAAAAATGATAGGTTTGCTTGGCGTGGTAGATTAAGTCAATTCCCATCACTACCAAGTGAGTTGTTTAGGATGCTTTTTTTTCATGGAAGGCACAAAAATATGACCTTGACCCCCCCAAAGTCTTTGTTGGATGCTCTACTCTATCTTAATCAGTGGGAAGATTATCTCTGGCCATTTGAAAGGTCCCCAAAGTGGTCATTAGTGGTGACTGAGCTGCTAAAGTTCTGGGGGGGCTTGGAATAAACCATGGGAGGTTTACATCCTCATCAATCAATATGAAAGTCAATAGATTTTGTTCCTCTTAGATTTTGAATTCCATTTGGTTGCTGGGAGATGCTAATGATCGTAAATAAATGCAATTATGTTGGTGGCACACTGTTAGTGAGGCTTGAACCTCAAATGTCAAGCTGACCTCTTCAGATTCATTAGCCTAGCACGCAGATCCTCAACATTTTAAAAAAGATGCAATTTGCCGTGTCGAGCTGGGCTGCGACATATTTGGTCGTCAAACTTTTATTATTTATAACGCTTGCTTATTGAAGGTAAAAATTAAAAAAAATAAAAAATAAAAGAGGCCGCTAAAGGCTAAACGTAAAGTCTCTTTTTTCAAATGAAGATCAGATCGTAGCAATTTCCTGGGGACCACAGATGGTCTTCTGAGAACATCCCGGTTTATTTGATGCAGTGGTGGGATTCAAATTTTTTTTACTACCAGTTCTGTGGGCGTGGCTTGGCTTGGTGGGCGTGTCTTGGTGGGTGTGGAAGGGAAAGGATATTATTAAATCCCCATTCCCTCCCCACTCCTGGGGGAAGGATATTGCAAAATCTCCATTCCCACCCCACTCCAGAGGAAGGATACTGCAAAATCCCCATTCCCTCCCCACTCTTGGGCCAGCCAGAGGTGGTATTTGCCGGTTCTCTGAACTATTTAAAATTTTCGCTACCGGTTCTCCAGAACCTGTCAGAACCTGCTAGATTTCACCCCTGGTACAGACTCTCCTCTTCATGCAGGAGGTTGGACTACAGGACCTCAAAGTCCCTTTCAACTCTGCTATACTATTCTGTTCTGTCCCGTTTTTCTATTCATTCCATTTCTTCTTCTCTTCTCTTCTCTTCTCTTCTCTTCTCTTCTCTTCTCTTCTCTTCTCTTCTCTTCTCTTCTCTCCTCTCCTCTCCTCTCCTCTCCTCTCCTCTCCTCTCCTCTCCTCCATTCCATTCCATATTTTCTGTTCCATTCTGTTCCGTTCCTATTCTAGCCTCTCTTCTCTTCTCTTCTCCTCTCCTCTCCTCTCCTCTCCTCTCCTCTCCTCTCCTCTCCTCTCCTCTCCTCTCCTCTCCTCTCCTCTCCTCTCCTCTCCTCTCCTCTCCTCCATTCCATTCCATTCCATTCCATTCCATTCCATTCCATTCCATTCCATTCCATTCCATATTTTTTGTTCCATTCTGTTCCGTTCCTATTCTAGCCTCACCTCTCCTCTCCTCTCCCCTCCCCTCCCCTCCCCTCCCCTCTCCTCTCCTCCATTCCATTCCATTCCATTCCACTCCATATTTTCTGTTACATTCTGTTCCGTTCCTATTCTAGCCTCTCCTCTCCTCTCCTCTCCTCTCCTCTCCTCTCCCATCCCATCCCATCCCATCCCATCCCATCCCATCCCATATTTTCTGTTCCATTCTGTTCCTATCCTATCCTATCCTAGCCTAGATTCAAGCTTAAGCTTGTGTGGCTTATGTCCTCAACCACCACTTGGAGAACTTAAGGTAGCCTTCAAGACCTGGCACATGTTATTCACAGATCCTTTGAGCCAAGCAAACTTGGCAAGTCTTCTGAAGAAATCTGGAAACATTCTGGAAAAAAAAAGTTTAGATCATCATGTAGTCAGGCTCTCCATTCTCCAAATACATCTACGCTTGTGAAATGGTAGGATGCATTTATTACAAGGAATCTTTTCATTTTGGTAATTAGGACCCACTTCCATCTTTTTTCAACTTATCATTGTGCGCTGCAGTAGGGTCGGCCAATGATTCATGCTTTTTTTGTCATTTCCCCTTAGGATGATTATAATTCACAACTTCGGATTTGGGTTTTATGAGGCAATACACTCCTGGCAATTTATTGTGGGTGATGTGACTATTATCCTACTAGGGAGCACCCATTTGTTCAAATGCCACATATTTTTTTTAGGAGAAAAAAGAAAATATATTTATTAGACATCCATGGTTCATGTTTCAGCTCCATAATTTCCATAATTACTTTTGAGGTTCTGTAAAGCAAAGAATATTACATGCTGGAGAAGAGGAGGGGGAGGAGGGGGAGGGGGAGGGGGAGGAGGAGGAGGAGGAGGAGGAGAGGAGGAGGAGGAGGGAGAAGAGGAGGAGGAGGAGGAGAAGGAGGAAGAGGAGGAGGAGGAGGAGGAGGAGGAGGAGGAGGAGGAGGAGGGGAGGAGGAGAAGGAGGAGGGGGAGGAGGAGGAGGAGGAGGAGACGAAGAAGAAGAAGAAGAAGAAGAAGAAGAAGAAGAAGAAGAAGAAGAAGAAGAAGAAGAAGAAGAAGAAGAAGAAGAAGAAGAAGAAGAAGAAGAAGAAGAAGAAGAAGAAGAAGAAGAAGAAGAGAAGAAGAAGAAGAAGAAACAATTCTCTATCACATCGCTTTTAAATCCAGGAAACCATATGGAAGAGTCTACGTAAATTTCAGAATACTTTCTACCAACTTCAAGGCAAATCTTCTGGATTTGCATAATTTAGACGGATCGCTGTGTTCAGCTTTTTTTGGCACAGCATTCCGATCACCTGGGAGAGGAAGAATCATCTATTGTTCCGGCAGGCTACATCTGGACTTGTCTATGGGAATCACGAGTACCATCCATCCTTCCCCCATTCTTCTTTCCAAAGAGCCCCCTTGTAATGTACAGTACAAAAAGAAAATGACTAAGAGAAAAGATGTTGTTTTCAACAGATGCTGGAGATGAAAAATAGCCAGGGTGATAGCAATTTATTATTTATTTATGGGGCCACCATCTGTTGTCTGTGGAGGCTTAATGCATGCAGAGAGAGTCAACCTTCACCACAAAACGTGGTTTCTTCTCTTTTTTCCCCTTCTCATCCATGTCACTCCTTCCTTTCCTTCCTTCCTTCCTTCCTTCCTTCCTTCCTTCCTTCCTTCCTTCCTTCCTTCCTTCCTTCCTTCCTTCCTTCCTGAGCCATGTAGTGCAGTAGATAGAATGCAGTGTTGCAGGCTAACTCAGTCCACAGTCTGGAGTTCAATCCTGATGAGGGTTCAAGGTTGATATGGTATAGACCAGGGGGGTCTGCAAACCTTAAACACTCAAAGAGCCATTTGGACCCATTTCCCACAGAAAAGAAAACACCGGGAGCCACAAAAACCCTTCCTGGGCCTGACTATTTCTTGAGCGGCCACAAAACTAGCATATGTAGTTGAATTAAATGTTCTGTTTTCTTCTGAAACTCTTTTTTTTCCTTGGATTTATCCATGGTTGGCCTACTGGGGGTTGAAAAGCTCAATAAATCATGTGCTGGCGGGTGTCACACATTGGTGGCTGTGACGCATATTTTGAGTGACAGGAAGCCGCAGCAGAGGGGTGAAAGAGCCACATGCGGCTCCAGAGCCACAGGTTGCTGACCCCTGGTATAGGGTTTCCTACTTGACCAAGGGGTTGGACTAGAAGACCTCCAAGGTCCCTTCTAATTTGGTTATTCTGTTATATATCCCTTAAGAAGAGCAACAGGATTGTTCTTGTTGTTCTGTTAATCTGTTATGTTGTTAATCTGTTATTCTGCTGTTCTGTTATTCTGTTGTTCTGTTATTCTATTGTTCTGTTATTCTATTAGTCTGTTGTTATTCTGTTATTCTGTTGTTATTCTGTCATTCTGCGATGGGTGTACCATTGGAGGACCAGGTTGGGGACAAATCATTGGAGAAAATCTATGTGGTTGCTAAGAGTTGACGACAACATGATAATACTCAGCAATCAATCAGAGTAAATATACATACATGTCAAGTATTTGCAAGCCATTGGCACATGTGTCATATAGACACCAGTGGAGGCAGAGAGTGTCTCCACCCCTATGTGGAAAGGAGGGGCTTACCTTGAGTATAAAACCCCCTCCAACCTTTTCCACCATGCTCTCTCCATCTCTCTCTTTTCATGTTTCTTCCTCATGAGACTTGATCTCTGTTGTACATAGTTAATATGATTTATCATATGAATAAATACGTTTAAGACGTACGTTTAAGATCATTTGACGGCCGTGGTCAGGGGGGCTTTTTATCAGGTTCGCCTGATACGCCAGTTGCGCCCCTTTCTAGATCGGGACTCCCTACGCACAGTCACTCAGGCACTCATCACTTCCCACCTGGACTACTGCAACGCTCTCTACATGGGGCTCCCCCTGGGGTGCACCCAGAGGCTCCAGCTGGTCCAGAACGCGGCCACGCGGGGGATTATGGGGGCGATGAGGCGCTCCCATGTGACACCTCTCCTGCGCGAGCTGCACTGGCTTCCGGTAGTCTTCCGGGTGCACTTCAAGGTGTTGGTAACCACCTTTAAAGCGCTCCATGGCTTAGGGCCGGGGTACCTACGAGACCGCCTTCTGCCACCAATAGCCTCCCACCGGCCAGTATGCTCGCACAGAGTGGGCCTCCTCAGGGTGCCGTCCGCCAGACAATGTCGGCTGGCGACCCCCAGGGGGAGAGCCTTCTCTGTGGTGGCGCCCACCCTCTGGAACAACCTACCCCCAGAGATACGTACAATAACAGACCTCCGGATTTTTCGTCGGGCCCTGAAAACCTATTTATTTCAACTAGCTGGGCTGGCTTGAGTTAAATTTTAAATTGATTTTAAATTAATAAATAAATAAATAAATAAATAAATAAATAAATAAATAAATAAATAAATAAATAAATAAATAATAAATCAATCAATCTGCCTCTGAACTCTTCTGTGCTCCTGGGTGTTTCTACGATCCCAATTCCACAATACAGTTCCATTGTTAGATCAAACAGACGAAGCAATATCAGCAGCAAAGAGATAGCACATTTCATTTCTTATGAATGATTGTGTCAGGAAATCATAGATAAAAATGCTGGCCTCTCTTCTTCCTGGTTAAAAAAAAAAAAAAGAATTGGTTGAAGGGACATGTCCAACCAAAGGCTGAATGACATAGTATATCCTGAAATGAAAAAGGGCTCCAGCTGACATCAAATAAAGGGCAGGCACTTAGGGAGTTTTAGGAGAAAATTCTTCATTCCGAGAGTAATGGACTGCTGAAATGGACCAAGAGAGAAGGCATCAGATTTAAGGAACATTAAAAGAGAGGCAATAAATATTAGAAAATGAGATCTTCTGGACAGTGAACGAAAAGGTATTCTCTAAGAGTTGGGACAGCAAGAAAAGAGCAGTGGGCGAAGAATGAAACTCGGAGGAAAGTCTTCTAATGGAGGAGACATTGAGGAAATTGCAAAGTTATTTTCCTCTCAGATGTTTCAGGTCAGTTGGTGAACCACCAAAAAAAGGAACTTGGGAAAACAAAGGCTGCTGAATTCATGACAGGTGGATCCCCATGACAGTGGGGAGCCTTGGTAGTACAGTGGTCTACGGCACCCTGTTATTAAGCTGGTTATTAAGACCAGCTGCCTGCAATTACTGCAGGATCGAATCTCTCCAAGGCTCAAGGTTGACTCAGCCTTCCATCCTTTCTAAGGTAGGTGAAATGAGGACCCAGTTTGTGGGGGCAATAAGCTGACTTTGTATAAATATACAAAAGGATGAAGGTTATTGCTGAGCACATTGTAAGTGTCTCCGGAGTCTCCGGAGAAGGGCGGCATATAAATCAAATTTAAAACAAAAACAAAAACAGTGATTAGTGATGGGATTCAACCAGTGTAACAACCAGGGTCGCTTCATGCGTGCTTTACATATGTGCCAAACAGGCAATCCATGTGTACACAGTACATTGGAAACAACACCTTCTACTGTAGCTCCATTGAATAAAACAGCTGAAACGCAGCAATCCATGCTGCCGTGTCTCTCAGCTGGGCTTCAAACAAAGGAAATAAAGGTAGGTATAGCACAGGGGTGTGTGGGCAGGTGGGCCCAGCTCAGAGGTGAAATGCTCCCTGTTTGGACCGGATCCCCTGATCTGGTAGCGATGGTCGTGGGGGGTTCAGAGAACCAGTAGCAGAAATCCCTGCCACACACACACACACACCATGCCCAACTGGGCCACGCAATCATCAGGGGTTTTTTTCTATGTTTAAAAGCATTTTTTCTACAAATACTTTTAAAATAATAATAAAAAAAAGCCTCTGACGATCGCGCGGCTCAGCTGGGATCGTCAGAGTCTTTTAAAAGCATTTTTTCTAGAAGGCAAAGGCTTTTTTTTTAATGTTTAAAAGCATTTTTTCTACAAATGCTTTAAAAGTAAAAAAAAAGCCTCTGACGATCGCGCGGCTCAGCTGGGATCGTCAGAGTCTTTTAAAAGCATTTTTTCTACAAACTCTAAGAGGTTGTAGAAAAAAATGCTTTTAAAAGACTCTGACGATCCCAGCTGAGTCGCCCGATCTTCAGAGGCTTTTTTTTTACTTTTAAAAGCTTTTTGGCCAAAGAGGTTGTAGAAAAAATGCTTTTAAAAGAAAAAAATAAAGTTGGCCATGCCCACCCAGTCACATTACCACCCCCCACCAAGCCACGCACACAGAACTGGTAGTAACAAATGTTACATTTCACCACTGGCTCAGCTGATCGCCAGAGCTACCAGTACGCCCGAACCGATCCAAACCAGCAGAATCCCACCCCTGACTGTGACCCAACAAAAGAGAATATTCTGTATTAATATTTAGTATTTAATATTTCAGACAAGTGATGCGACACCTGGAAAAAAAATGCCATACTTCATTTAATCCTCCAGGGAAAGATTGAAGGCAAACGAGGTCCAGGCAGAAGAAGAGCCTTGGTGGTGCAGCAGACTAAAGTGCTGTTAAATATCACCAGCTGCCTGCAATTACTGCAAGTTCAAATCTCACCAGGCTCAAGGTTGACTCAGCCTTCCATCCTTTCGAGGTAGGTAAAATGAGGACCCGGTTTGTGGGGGCAATAAACTGACTTTGTATAAAAAAGAACACCGCTGGGGGCAGGGCGGGCAAAAGCCCTACTAAGCAGGTATATACAAAAGTATGAAGGCTATTGCTTAACGCATCGTAAGCCGCCCTGAGTCTCCGGAGAAGGGCGGCATATAAATCGAACCAATAAATAAATAAATAAATAAATAAATAAATAAATAAATAAATAAATAAATAAATAAATAAATAAATAAATAAATAAATAAGCAAGAACATCATGGCTTCAAAATCGAAGGGACTGTTTTGGACAAACCTCACCAGCACTTTTTCGTGTGGCTGTTGATAAAAATAGGATCACCCACATGAGCGCCAATGTCCGATGATGGATATGGCACAACAAGAAGAAGATTTATTATTTAGAATATATTGTGTCCTTGATGCTCCCAGAGCTTTGTTGTTTTCTTGCAAATGTTATATTACTCAAACTGGGTAATATCATTGGTGCATTGATGACTCATAGTGGCGCAATGGTTACAGTGCAGTACTGCAGGCTACTTCTGCTTCTGGCTGCCTGCAATTTGGCAGTTCAAATCTTACCACCTCAAGGTTGACTCAGCCTTCCATCCTTCTAAGGGGGGTAAAATGAGGACCCAAATTGCTTGGGGGCAATATGCTGACTTTGTAAACCACTTAGAGAAGGTTGTAAAGAACTGTGAAGCAGCATATAAGTCTAAGTGCTATTGCTATTGCTATCATGATGAGCACTGACATTTGGGTATTGAAACATCTCCAAGAAAACAACCAAGCTCAGAGAGTGCCAAGGACCTTTCATTTCAAACCTGAGCTATAAATATTCTCCTTTATAAATATTTAGAATATTTAGAATATTTACTAAATGATTACAAATACTTTGGCCACCTAATGAGAAGGAAGGACTCCCTGGAGAAGAGCCTAATGCTGGGAACGATTGAGGGCAAAAGAAGAAGGGGACGACAGAGAATGAGGTGGCTGGATGGAGTCACTGAAGCAGTCGGGGTGAGCTTAAATGGACTCTGGGAGATGATAGAGGACAGGAAGGCCTGGAGGAACATGGGTTTGCGATGGGTTAGACACTAGACTTCGCAAATAACAACAACAACAGAATATTTGCTAGTGACCCAATAATCAGGATCATTTTGATCCTCGTAGAGGTTTAAAGAACTTTTTAATACTTCCAAGAAGCGGTGCTACTTTCAATTAAGAAGAGGAAAGGGGATGAGAAATGAAAGGAGAAGGGAAGGGAAGAGAAGGGGGAAGGGGAAGGGGAGGGGAGGGAGGGATGGAAGGTTGGAGGATGGAAACAAGGAAGGAAACAAGGAAGGAAGGAAGGAAGGAAGGAAGGAAGGAAGGAAGGAAGGAAGGAAGGAAGGAAGGAAGGAAGGAAGGAAGGAAGGGGAAGGGAATTCCAACCTTTCTTATCATAATCATAATCATAATCATAAATTTATTTGTCAAGCATATATAAGATAACAGGTAAAAGTATAAACATAATTTGAATACATGAAAAGAGTAAGTAAAAAGGAATATTAGGACAGGGACGGTAGGCACGCTGGTGCACTTATGCACGCCCCTTATAGACCTCTTAGGAATTTATTTATTTATTTTTTATTTATTTATTAGTTCAATTTATATGCCGCTCTTCTCTGGAGACTCCGGAAAATTGGGTGAGGTCAACCGTAGACAGTTTAAGGTTAAAGTTTTGGGGGTTTGGGGAAGAAACCACAGAGTGAGGTAGTGCATTCCAGGCATTGACCGCTCTGTTACTGAAGTCATATTTTCTGCAATCGAGTTTGGAGCGGTTTACCTTGAGTTTGTATCTATTGGCATAAGGTATTTTATTGTGGTTCTTAGTGACTATTCTGGGTGAACTTCATCATAGTCAAAAAATATAGACCTCTCTTTTTTCCTCCTGCAATGTATTCCAATTTCCAGATTTGGACCTGCAAAAATCCAAACCATCATGAGATGCCTGTCAAATATTAGTGGTGTGGCATTTCTGCCATTGGATGATTTGGAGTCTTTGCAACCCAGCTCTGGTATAGTCCAGATTGACTATAATTCACTTGCAAAGCCCTCTGACACGGACATTTTCTTTCAGCCACCAACCTTGCATTCCCATCTGGAAAACTCCCCTTCTTACCTGCAATATTTAAAGTTTAGTGAATGGGCTCTAATCTCTATTAGAGCCCATTCACTAAACTTTAAATATTGCAGGAAAGAAGGTGGAGCAAACTGGAGCATTTGCCGGAAAAGAGAGGGAGGGAGGGAGGGAGGGAGAGACAGAGAGAAAGCAGCAGGGAGGGTGGCATCTTGTGTCGAGGAGAACCAGGGCAACAGAAAAGACAAGGTTTCATAAAAGGAGGCAACGTCTAAAGGGTTGAAAGGGCTGGCACGGAAGAGATCAGAGGAAAAATGAGACAAGGGGAGGCCGAAAGACTAGAGAGCTTAAATCATGAGGGAAAAATCAAACAGAAGCAGTAGCTAGAAAAGAAGAAAAGGGGGATGGAACCTGGGCATCAAAGGGCTAGGGAGAAAAAATTCCAGCAAGCAGCATCAGAGCAAGGGCAAACGATAGAGTAGAGAGGCTTTACGGCAGATGAAGGGAAGGGTGGAGAGAGAGGGAGAGGGAGAGAGAGAGGGAGAGGGAGAGGGAGAGAGAGGGGGACAGGGAGAGGGAGAGGGAGAGAGGATGAAAGGGGAAAGCAGAGTCAACAGAGCAAAGCACTGCATTTTTCAAACAGGCATCATGGATGGAAGGACCCAGGAATAAGAAGGGTTGCATGAGAAGAAAAGGAAGGAAAGAGGCAACAATAGAGATTGCAGAAAAGAAGTCTTACTCAGGTTGTGGGTTGCAAATGGGGCTGGGCATTTGGGGAGGAGGAAGGCAGAGAAGAGTCTAGTGCAGTGGTTCTCAACCTTCCTAATGCCGCGACCCTTTAATACCATTCCTCATGTTGTGGTGACCCCCAACCATAAAATTATTCCTAAAACCATTGAAAATATGTGTTTTCCGATGGTTTTAGGCGACCCCTGTTAAAGGGTCGTTCGACCCCCAAAGGGGTCGCGACCCACAGGTTGAGAACCACTGGTCTAGTACAACTCATCCTGGCCGGCTTGTCTTGGCTGACTGTCCCAATTCAGCATGGGAAAACTCACCTTGGTCAACTCGCCGCAGGACAATTCAGTGTAGGATAACACAAGAGAGGGACAAGTGAATTGAGGTGGACCTTGTCTTGCTTTAGGTTTGAACCTTCTCAGGTTAAGAAGCCCTCAAGGCTGAGGTGAGCTGCAATTCTACTTGTCCCTCTTTCTTTCCCCTGCCACGCTGACCAAGACACACCCACCAAGCCATGCCACGCTGACCAAGCCACACCCACCAAGCCACACCCACCAAGCCATGCCACGCTGACCAAGCCACACCCACCAAGCCATGCCACGCTGACCAAGCAACACCCACCAAGCCATGCCACGCTGACCAAGCCACACCCACCAAGCCACACCCACCAAGCCATGCCACGCTGACCAAGCCACACCCACCAAGCCACACCCACAGAACCAGTAGTTAAAATATTTTGAAACCCACCACTGCTTTCTAACTGTACTTCTGGCGGTAGCACCCGAGGTACAGCTTTGCGCAAGGTTTCTCTTGCTGAAGAGTTTTACAATTTTGCTAACACTGATGAAAATGGAGGGTTTTCTGCTTTAATCATGAGCTGTGATGCTGGAGGGTTTCTCCAAGTCAGCAGCTGAGAAAAATCCAAGTAAAAACGTTTAGTGAAGTTTTTCCCAGTTCAAAACCCCAAGCGCCAATTGGATGGGCCTTTTCCCAGGTGTCTCATCTGTCAAGATTTGGGGGGGGGGGAGGAAAATTTTTGTTTTTTGTAAAACTTTTCAATTAAAAAAAAAAAGTTTTGAGCAGATTTAAATAAATGTTGCACTTTTTTGGACGTTGGGCTCCAAATTTGGCAGTGAAGGCACCAGGCTAGAAATCAGGAGACTGTGAATTCTAGTCTGGCCTTAAATGTGAAAGTTGGCAGGGTGACTTTGGGCCAATCACTGGGAGACTGTAAGTTCTAGTCCCACCTTAGGCACAGGAATACCACTGCATAGCAATAGCAATAGCAATAGCAATAGCAATAGCAATAGCATTTATTTATTTATTTATTTATTTATTTATTTATTTATTTATTTATTTATTTATTTATTTATTATATTTCTATACCGCCTTTCTCCCGTAGGACTCAAGGCGGTGTACAGTCAAGAAAAATATAGATACACAAACATCATAAAATTGCTAGTTAAAATTATTATTATAACATAGTTTCACCCAATTAAATAGAACCTAAAATTAGATAACATTTTAAAAACATTCACTTAGACTTATAAACTGCTTCACAGTGCTTCCCAGCCCTCTCTAGGCGGTTTACATAGTCAGCATCTTTCCCCCACAATCGGGGTCCTCATTTTACCAACCTCGAAAGGATGGAAAGAGCTGAGTTCAACCTTGAACCTGGTGAGATTCAAACTGCCAAATTGCAGGCAGCCAGCAGGCAGCAGAAATAGCCTGCAGTACTGCACGCTAACCACTGCATCACCACAGCCCAATAAAAATTTAATGGCAACAAAGACCTTGAAAGCACCATCAAAAATGCAAGACATTTGTCCCGTTCTTGGATAGACTATGCAGAATCAGATGGGTGGCCTTTAGAATCTACGGAACAGGAATAACACACATACTTGTCATTCTATTTCTCATTCGCCTGATTTCTGTCTGATATTTTTTTTGTTTATCACTGAATTACATTCAAGTCTTCATTTGCAGCCCTATTGGGCAAATAACTCATGTTCTGTCATGGGGAAAAATAAAAAGCCCAGGAGAATAAATTGATCTATGTCCATCTTCTGTGACTTAAAACTACAGTCATTTTAACTTTTTCATCTTTTCCTGTTTTGAGTGGGAGGCAGCCCTGTGCAAAGCCGATGTTGGGAGAATTAAGAGTTTAAGTCTCTTTCTTACAAGTCCACCACATATGATAATATGTGGCATTTAGATCCTAAGAAGTTATCGTGTATGTATCCTAATGTTCAACCAAAATGCTGGAGATGTGATTGCTTAGATGCCACATATTATCATATGTGGTGGACTTGTAAGAAAGTGAAGGCTTTTTGGATAAAAATTTGGTGGGTCATGCAAAATGTTTTGAAGAAAAAACTTCAGTTTTCTCCACAATTGTTTTTATTGGGTATAGTTAAGGGTTTTACATTGGGTGAAACAAAGTTGATATTGTATATGGTGACAGCAGCGAGATTACTGATAGGTCAATATTGGAAAAATGACGC
This sequence comes from Pantherophis guttatus, assembly GCF_059756535.1. Taxonomy (NCBI): domain Eukaryota; kingdom Metazoa; phylum Chordata; class Lepidosauria; order Squamata; family Colubridae; genus Pantherophis; species Pantherophis guttatus. Next base: position 7,885,912 of record NC_142064.1, read on the forward strand.
TATGCCCACTATTGAAGAATGGACCTTGAAGATGGCCAGTTTTGCAGAGATGGCGAAGATTTCAGCATACTTAAAAGACCGAACTCAAGAGACTTATGTATGGGAGTGGAAAAAGTGGATAGATTATGTGCAGAATAAATATCAAACTAAGAAATATCAGATAGCTTTTAGTTGAACGAATGTATTATGTAGGGTCAAATTAATTGAGTTTTATGAAGGTATAAACAGTATATAGGGGGTGGAGGGGTTTAAGTTTTATAAAATGTATTTCTCAATTAGGATTTTATATTATGGAAGTCCTGGGGGGGGAAGGGGAGGGTTAGGGAGGATATGGGGGGTTTGGGGGGGGAAATTGGGGAGAAAATGTATTTGTAAAACTTTTTAAATAATAAACAAAAAAAAGTCTCTCCGAATTATCTTGTGGCATGCAATTTCTGCACCTGTTATTCTTTTTTTTTTTTTAAAGTGGTTCAAATAACCAACCTGAGTTTGTGCAAAATCTATCTCCAGGAATGTGTCTTATTAAAAGTGGAATGCCTGTGATTGGTTGGAAGTGGAATGCCTGTGATTGGTTGGAAGTGGAATGCCTGTGATTGGTGAAGAGCCTGTAGTGCAGTGGACTAAAGCACTGTTATTAACATCTGCTGCCTACAATTACTGCAAGTTCAAATCTCCCCAGGCTCAAGGTTGACTCAGCCTTCCATCCTTTCAAAGGTAGGTAAAATGAGGACCCAGATTGTGGGGGCAATAAGCTGACTTTGTATAAATATACAAAAAGTATGAAGGCTATTGCTTAACGCATTGTAAGCCGCCCTGAGTCTCCGGAGAAGGGCGGCATATAAATTAGAGCAAAAAAAAAAATCTGGAATTTCATTCCACTTAGTACGCATCCCCATATATAGCTAGAAGCAAAACGGGTGTCAGGTTCCAAGTAATGCACCCATAATGAACAAAACTCCAAGGCAGGTAGATTCCTCAAAGAATAGTTTATTTGCATATATCATATTGGCACAAACTGGTGAAAACCGACTCTGAATGTTCCCGTGGTTTTCACCTAAGTGAACTCTATCCAATAGTTTCCTGGTAACTTCACTCCTCCTCTCTCCAGCCACCATGTGGAAATGTCCTTGGTTCCCAGGGGAAAGTATTTTGTTTTGGCTACAAAATTCCAGCTGTCTCTATTCTCCCCCCCCTCCCTATCTCTCAGCTCCAGTGTGGCAACACTGAAGCCTCAAAATGGCCTCGGTCAGGTCAGTTTCAGGGTTGACACCAGGTCAGGGGTGGGTTCTAATTTTTTTTTACTACCGGTTCTGTGGGCGTGGCTTATTTTGTGGGTGTGGCTTGATGGTCATGTGACAATTCTTTAGGATTTAGCAGAGGTACTGGTCTACCAGGCTTTTAACTGCTTGCAGAGCTGTACCGGTCTACTCATTTATTTTTGCAGGCACCGATCTACTCATTTGTTTTTGGAAGCACTGGTCTACCCATTTGTTTTTGCAGGCACTGGTCTACTCATTTGTTTTTGGAGGCACCGGTCTACCCATTTGTTTTTGCAGGCACTGGTCTACTCATTTGTTTTTGGAAGCACTGGTCTACCCATTTGTTTTTGCAGGCACTGGTCTACTCATTTGTTTTTGGAGGCACCGGTCTACTCATTTGTTTTTGGAAGCACCGGTCTACCCATTTATTTTTGCAGGCACCGGTTTACTCATTTGTTTTTGGAAGCACTGGTCTACCCATTTGTTTTTGCAGGCACTGGTCTACTCATTTGTTTTTGGAGGCACCGGTCTACTCATTTGTTTTTGGAAGCACTGGTCTACCCATTTGTTTTTGCAGGCACTTGTCTACTCATTTGTTTTTGGAGGCACCGGTCTACTCATTTGTTTTCTTTTAGCACTGATCAGCTGTAGGGCGGCCCTTTGAAGCCCCATGGCAAGAGTTTAAACAGTTTTTTTCCTTCTAGCCGATCAGCTGGGACTCAGGAGGCAGGAATAGATTGGGGGCGGGGCCAAATAAAAAGTAAGAATAATGTGGGCAGGAGGGCGGGGGGGGGGGGCAGAACCAGTTCGGTGACGTCATATTGTCACCGCTACCGGCTCAGCGGAACAGGCGGAACCGGGCGGAACCCACCACTGCACCAGGTAGTTTAAAATCAGGTTTCCCTGAACCATCTCAAGGAATACTTTTAATTAAGTTGCTACAGCTTCAGACCTGGAAGAAAGCAGAGCAATCAATATGCTGCATGAGTGGCAAGATAATTAAGTCCAGCTCTAATTCACGTTGCTTGAAATAGTGATCTTGGGGGATCTCTTTAATGTAGAGATGGCAATGATACTAGGAAACCGATCTTGCTTCAGATTGGGTGCTACCTTTGGCCCAAGTAGATCTTTCCAAGTTTACTTACTTACTTACTTATTTACTTACTTACTTCCCTGCTTGCTTATTTATTTATTTGTTTCTTTGTTTGTTAATTAATTAATTTATTTGTTCATTCATTCATTCATCTAGACTTTTGTCCTGCCTTTATTGCTTTATGAGTAAATCAAGGTGGTGAATATACATAAAATTTCTTCTTTTTCCTATTTTCCACACGACAGCAACACGGTAAGATGAGTTGGAACTTTTATGCCTAAAGCAGGACTAGAACTCACAGTCTCCTGGTGATCAATCCAAAGTCATCCAAATGTTTTTCTTGCTTAAGGTGGGACTAGAATTCACTGTCTCCTGGTGATCAATCCAAAGTCATCCAAATGTTTTTCTTGCTTAAGGTGGGACTAGAACTCACAGTCTCCTGGTGATCGATCCGAAGTCATCCAAATGTTTTTCTTGCTTAAGGTGGGACTAGAACTCACAGTCTCCTGGTGATCCGTCCAAAGTCACCCAGCCAATTTTCATGCCTAAAGTGGGACTAGAATTTACAATCTCCTGGTGATTGGCCCAAAGTCAACCAGAATGCTTTCAGACTAAGGCGGGCCTAAAAGTCACAGTTTCTAGCCTGGTACCTTAAACCACTAACTAAACCAAATGGGCTCTCCAATATATCAAAGATGTGCCAACTTTACCTATATCTAAAATATCACATTGATGCCCCTTTGCAGGAGTACTGTTTACAGTCTAAGCCATGTTTCCTCATCTAACACTTACCAAACATCTAATCTTAGATGGAAACTCGGTTTCTTCTAATTCCAAGATTTCTGGGCATCCGGAGAATCTTGCCCTAAAAGAAATCCTCACCAAGCCACACAACCCAATATTTGTTTTTAAAGCCCCCCACTCTTTCTCAGAGTGCCATTCTCTTCTCTTTTTAATATCACATTTCCTGGCAAGCATTATTCATTTTGATCGCCAGAAACAGCGCAGCGCATAAAGAGGAGGAAGCTATTCATTTGTGAAAAATGATACCGAGCGTGACTGAGAAGATAAATTCTTCATGTAAAGAGAGGGGGTGGGGAGATCTGTTACAACTTTCCGTGTCATGCATATCTCCTCATTGTACATGGCCTTCAGCTGCAAATCCAGGAGCTGGTATTTGAGTTAAGTGTCGGACACAAATGGCTGGTCCAAATCTCCATTCGAGTCGAACTAATGGTTGTGCTACTTTCCCAGAATGGTTTTGGAATGGACATTGTCAGAAACGCAGCCCACGTTTTTTCCCATGGAAGCCAGAAAGAAAGAAAGCTTGAAACAAAGGGGTGTCCATGAAAATTCTCAATTTTCCAAGTCATGGTTCTCCCAAAAGCGCTTTTCGAAAAGGCAACTGGACTTTCTTGATTTTTTTCTGCACTAATAGAATTAAGCATTTTTTAAATTATAGAATACATTTTGTATTTTATAAAACTCTGCCCTAGTAGAATTAAAAAGCTACATTAATACCCTGTTCCCCCAAATAAGACATCCCCTGATAATAAGCCCAATCGGGCTTTTGAGCGCATGGCAATAAGGCCAAGTGTTTTTTCAGGGTTAAAATATATATATATATATATAAGACAGATCCCCGACGAGGATAGCCAGGATGTTCCAGAATAAATCGGACAAATGTTGGAAGTGCCGTCAGACTCCAGGATCCTACTACCATAAGTGGTGGACATGCGGAGAAGCAAAGAGATATTGGATTAAAATACACATGTGGTTGGAAAAAATGACTAAGAGACATACTGACTTTAAACCAGAGATATTTTTATTAGGGATCCTACCAGAGACATATAATAAAGAATTGCAATATTTAATTGTAAACCTTTTAACAGTGGCTAGAATTGTATTTGCTAAAAATTGGAAAGGAGAAAAGACACTTACTGATGAAGAAATTATTAAGAAAATGATGGATTGTGCTGAAATGAGTAAATCAACATTTGAAATAAGAGAACAGGAAAATAAACAATATTATTTGATACAGGATTTATTTTATCAATGGATGGACAATAAAACATGGAGATAAATATATAATATGTGGATATTGAGATAAATTAAGTGGAATAATTTTTATGAAAATAAGCTTTGGATGTATAGTGATATTTTGAAGAGAAGAGGGAGCACAAAAGGATGTTAACCGATAGATACACTTCTGTAATTATTTGGAATGATGATGTTTTTATGTTTTATTTTTGTTTTAAAATAAAAAAAAAGTGATTTGAAAAAAAATATAAGACAGGGTCTTATTTTCAGGGAAACACGGTAGAGGAATAGAACCAAGATCACATGAAGTATTAATTGTTGTGGACTACATTCCACCAGGCCTTCTCTACCATCCTTTGGAGTCCATTTAAGCTCATGCCGACTGCTTGAGTGACTCCATCCAGCCACCTCGTTCTCTGTCGTCCCCTTCTTCTTTTGCCCTCCATCGTTCCCAGCATTAGGCTCTTTTCCAGTGAGTATCAATACTGCTTTACAAAGCCTTTGTAAGAACACACAGTTAGAATACTGCACCTGGTTTTGGTCACTGCAATATAAAAAAAGTGTTGAGACTCTGGAAAGAGTGCAGAGAAGAGCAACAAAGATGATGAAGGGGCTGGAAACTAAAAATATGAAGAACGATTGCAGGAATTGGGTATGTCTAGTCTAGTGAAGAGAAGGACCAGGAGAGACATGATAGCAGTCTTCCATGTCACTGCATTTTTTTTGTATTTGCCAGCTGTGCTTGAACTCTAAGACCTACCGTAGCTGATCAGAGCTCTTATCTCTAAGCTAACTGCGCATGTCCACATTCTTTCACTTTCTTCTAACTTTCTTTGTTCGACTGCCAAGAGGTCTGGCAGGAACGCTGCCAAGATGTAATTAATTAGCTAGTAAGATGTTTTTACTTCTTTATAATAAAATGTGTTTATTAGAATATATCTCGATTTTATTTTCTTAAAGTATACTTCAAGGAATGGTCACGATCCATTCTCTAATCAAGGTGCAATTACTCAAAAGCAGAATGGGATTAATTGCCACCCTGACATTCCAATATTTGAGGGGCTGCTCCAAAGAAAAGGGAGTCAACCTATTTTTTTATTTTTTATTTTTTTGCTTTAATTTATATGCTGTCCTTCTCCGGAGACTCAGGGCGGCTTACAATGCATTAAGCAATAGCCTTCATACTTTTGTATATTTATACAAAGTCAGCTTATTGCCCCCACAATCTGGGTCCTCATTTTACCTACCTTTGAAAGGATGGAAGGCTGAGTCAACCTTGAGCCTGGTGGGATTTGAACTTGCAGTAATTGCAAGCAGCAGATGTTAATAACAGTGCATTAGTCCACTGTGCTACCAAGGCTCTTGATTTTCCAAAGCACCAGAAGGCAAGCCAAGAAAAAAATGGATGGAAACTAATCAAGGAGAGAAGCAACCTGGAATTAAGGAGAAACTTCCTAATAGTGAAAGCAATTAATCAGTGGAAAAGTTTTCCTTCAGAAGTTGTGGATGCTTCAACACTGGAGGTTTTCAAGAGGAGACTGGACAGCCACTTGTCTGAAATGGTATAGGGTCTTCTGCTTATGCAGGGGGTTGGACTAGAAGACCTCCAAGGCCCCTTCCAACTCTGTTATAGCAATAACACTTGGACTCGTATACCACTTCCCAGTGCTTTACAGCCCTCTCTAAGAAGTTTACAGAGTCAGCATGTTGCCCCTCAACAATCTGGGTCCTCATTTCAGACCCCAGAAGGATGAAAGGCTGAGTCAACCTTGAGCCAGTCAGAATCGAACTCCCGGCAGTCGGCAGAGTTAGCCTTTCTAAGCGGTTTACAGAGTCAGCCTATGGCCCCCAACAATCTGGGTCCTCATTTCACAGACCCCGGAAGGATGGAAGGCTGAGTCAACCTTGAGCCAGTCAGGATCGAACTCCCGGCAGTCGGCAGAATTAGTCTGCAATACTGCCTTCTAACCACTGCACCACCACGGCAGTGGTTAGAATGTTCTAAACTGTTTTGTTTCTCATCCAAGAACCTTCTGCAAATGAACTGACGAAGCTTCTTGCATGAGATGTGAAACGCTTCCAAGGAAAAAAAAAAAAGCAAGAAATTCCAGTTAACTTTTGGAAAAGCAATTTTGGGACTCGAAACAAAGGGTGTCTTTGAGAGAGTTAAAACAATGTAGGCTGGTAACCCCCAGGGGGAGGGCCTTCTCTGTGGGGGCACCTACCCTCTGGAATCAGCTGCCCCCAGAGATAAGGAGAATCCAAGACCTCAGTGCCTTCCACCGTGCCCTTAAAACCCACTTTTTCCAGCAAGCCGGGCTGGCTTAGGAAGAAATTTTTTAAAATTTTTAAATGTTTAATTGGTTTGTGGTTTTTTAAATTTTGGGCCAAATTTATATAGATTTTAATTGTTTTTAATATTTGTATTTCATGTTTTTAATTCTGGCTGTGCACCGCCCTGAGTCCTCAGGGAGAAGGGCGGTATATAAATTGAAAAATAAATAAATAAATAAATAAATAAATAAATAAATAAATAAATAAATAAATAAAACAAAAAAAAGATCAAGATACCAGCCACACACACACAAGACCCTTTCCCTTTGATGTGTTGTGTTGTTGAAGAAGTTCAAAGCGAATTGCAAAGTTGAGTAAACAAGAACTCCTTGGAGTTCCTTTTCAAAGCATTGTTGGCCGTTTTCCATTTGTTTTATTATTTCTTTACAAAATGCTTCAACCAATGGGACTCTAAACAGTCAAGAGCAATTCAAGGCCAGTGCCAAATCTCAAACAATAAAGACAGACCCCATAAACAGCTGAACAACTGTCTCTGCAATGCTAGGATCTCTGTAGCTAATCAGCTTCCATGCATGGTCTATAACAGCAGATTTTTCACAAGCTTAAGAACATAAAATGAAATTTAATGTGGGGGGAAAAAAATCAAGGTTTTACAATTAGGCAGGAAAAACCAAGAGTAGGCGAAACCTGGCTCAAAATCAGTAACTCTGAGAGGTGACCTTGGAATCCTAGTGGACGATCACTTAAAGATGAGCCCAGCTGCGTGAGGCAGCAGCCAAAAAAGCTAATATGATCCTTGGTTGCATAAACAGGGGCATAGAATCAAAATCATGTGAAGGATCAATAGTACTCATGACCATCAGCGTTACCGGACTACCTCTTCCAAAATGGGACCCTATTCCTGCAGTGAAAAAAATGGTTCGGAGAACACTCATTGGCTCAGCTAATGATCCACGCATGAAGTGCAAGAAAAGTGGAAGTGAGGAGAGTACCACTGAAATAGCTATGTGGAAATATCTCAAAGCTAAAGACGACTTAACAGTTTTATGTAAGTACTTTTGTACCTCTTTTATTGTTTTTTTTTATTGTTTTGTGTACTTCTGTTATTCTTATTTACGTATTAAATGGTTAAATTTGTATATCATGTTATATCTCCTTGTAGATCATTATTATCATTGGTGCAAGAAGCGATGCTGAAGACAACACTTTTATTGCTCTTACGTAAGTATTTGTGTACCTCTTATTGTTTTGTGTACTTTATTTATTATTTAAAAAATTATTGCATGAAATAATTGGTATATCTTCTTTGTGTTAGGTCAAAAAAGGGCAAAGAAGTGACGTCGACTTGGCCACGCCCACCTGACCACCAAGCCATGCCTACTGGATCACCTGACCACCAAGCCCAGCCCATTAATTAAGTCATGCCCACAGAACCAGTAGCAAAATTTTTTAGATTTCATCCCTGATCAGTACCACTTTATCAAACCTTAGTAAGGCCACATCTGGAATATTGCAACCAATTTTGGTCACCACAAGATGTTGATACTTTGGAAGAAAGTACAGAGAAGAGCAACTATGATGATTAAAGGCCTGGAGACTAAAACATATGAAGAATGGTTGCAGGATTTGGGTTTGGCTAGTCTAGAGAAAAGAAGGACTAGGAGTGACATGATAGCAGTCTTCCAGTATTTGAGGGGCTGCCACGAAGAAGAGGGGGTCAACTTATTTTCCAAAGCACCTGAAGGCCAGACAAGAAACAATGGATGGAAGCTAATCAAGGAGAGAAGCAAGCCTAAAATTTAGGAGAAACTTAACGGTGAGGACAATTAACAAGTGGAACAGCTTGTCTTCAGAAGTTGTGGGTGCTTCATCACTGGTGGTTTTTTAAAGAAGAAACTGGACAGCTACTTGTCTCATAGGGTCTCCTGCTTGAGCAGCAGTTGGACTAGAAGATCTCCAATGTCCCTTCAGCTCTATTCTGATTGACTGAGTAAAATGATAAGGCAAAAATTACAAATTAACCAGATCGGCAAAATATAAAGAGAATCAATACAAAATGTTTTATCATTGGTATCTGGCACCTTCTAGATTGGCAAAAATATATCCAAATTTAAACCCCAACTGTTGGAAATGTGGACAAAAGCAAGGTACCTTCTTTCACACATGGTGGTTATGCTCTGAAACAAAAAAATATTGGATGAAAATACATAGTTGGGCGCAGGAAATAACAGGCTCCCAGATAGAATACACACCGGAATTGTTTGTTTTATGAATAACGAAAAGGAATTATGAAAAAAAAACAAAAACCCATATATCATTTTACACATGACAACTGCGGCAAGATTGGCCTTTGCGCAATGTTGGAGAAACACAAATACACCCTCTGAAGACTTAATAATTAAAAAAGTATTGCATTGTGCTGAAATGGACAAATTGACGTTTGAATTGAAAGATTTAATGGACTCGGATTTTTACATAATAGGGGAAAAATGATACAATTGGATCAAAAATAGAAAAATGGGGGAAAAACAGATAAAATAGAATGGTAGATTTAGTAAAAATGTACAGATCGGGGTGGGTTCTACTGACTTTTACTACCGGTTCACAATGGGGCCGCGCACGCGCTCACTTCTGATGACGCATTCTGATGACGTTGGAGTCAATGGATGCATTCTGATGACGTCAGGGTCAGTGGGCGGAGCCTCCTGCCGGTTTTACTACCGGTTCTATAGAACCGGTGCGAACCAGGGGCAACCCACCACTGTGTACAGAGTATAGGTGAATTGTAGTGTGATGATATGTAAATGGTCACGGTCATGCACAAGAAGTAAATAAGAATTGTTTCATTTGTGGAAACTCAATAAAACAAATTTAAAAATATAAAATGATAAGGCTGGAAGAGATCTCAAAAGTCTTCTAATCCAACCCCCTGTTCAAAGCAAGAAACCTGGCCAAAACATTGTCCAGTTTATTTTTTGCAAGCCCCCACAACTACTAAAGGCAAGCTATTCCATTGGTTAATTCTTCCCCCTATCAGGAGATGGATGTGCTGGATATGTTCACCGCCTTGAGTTATTTGTGTAAAAAAAAAAGGATAAATGTGGGATCTAAATAAATAAACATAGCACATCACCATAACATGAGAATGAAATCGGGTTGGTGCTTGAATTCCTCGTAATCTGATTTTCTGGCTGTTAACCTGAAGCCGCTTTCGAAAACAACTCAGAAGGCCAGTTGGTACCAAACGCTGCAGCCCATCTGCTAATGGGGAGGAAAAGAATTAGTAGAATTAAGCCTATCACTTGATGGATGTTATCCATTGCCAAAAAGCTTCTGAGCTCAATTCAAGAGGATGGCTTTCATTTAAAATGCCCTTATACATGGCTCAACATGGAGAATGCTCCTGGATCTGATCTATCCTTTCCAGCACTTTTATCTGTTACTGCCTGTTCCGTGTCTTGATTGCTATATTCTAAGGAATTTAGCTCATAGTTTTACTGTTTAAAAAAAAAAAAAAGTGGGGGAGAGAGAGAAAATGAGAATTGTTTCTAGTAGACAAAATACTGGGAAAGCTTGGAGTTCAGAATGAAGGACAAAAATACAGTATTGCATTCAGGTTTAGAAAGCAGAATTATCAGCTCTGGCTAGAAATCTCCCTACATCATTGGTTTGGAGTAGACATTTATGGCAGGGATGGGTTCTAAATTTTTTTACTACCGGTTCTGTGGGCATGGCTTATTTTGTGGGCGTGGCTTGATGGTCATGTGACAATTATTTAGGATTTATCAGAGGTACTGGTCTACCAGGCTTTTAACTGCTTGCAGAGCTGTACCGATCTACCCATTTATTTTTGCAGGCACTGATCTACTCACGTATTTTTGCAGGCACTGATCTACTCATGTATTTTTGCAGGCACTGGTCTACCCAGTTATTTTTGCAGGCACTGATCTACTCATGTATTTTTGCAGGCACTGATCTACCCATTTATTTTTGCAGGCACTGGTCTACCCATTTATTTTTGCAGGCACTGATCTACTCACGTATTTTTGCAGGCACTGATCTACTCATGTATTTTTTCAGGCACTGGTCTACCCATTTATTTTTGCAGGCACTGATCTACTCATGTATTTTTGCAGGCACTGATCTACCCATTTATTTTTGCAGGCACTGGTCTACCCATTTATTTTTGCAGGCACTGATCTACTCATGTATTTTTGCAGGCACTGGTCTACTCATGTATTTTTGCAGGCACTGGTCTACCCATTTATTTTTGCAGGCACTGATCTACTCATGTATTTTTGCAGGCACTGATCTACTCGTATTTTTGCAGGCACTGATCTACTCATGTATTTTTACAGGCACTGGTCTACCCATTTATTTTTGCAGGCACTGATCTACTCATGTATTTTTGCAGGCACTGATCTACCCATTTATTTTTGCAGGCACTGGTCTACCCATTTATTTATTTTTTTTCATATTTTTTATTATTAACATATAAAAAAAAGAAATTAACATACATAACATACATGAATCATAATATATAATATATAACAATATACAGAACACAAACAATCAACAAGTGCTCCCCCACCCCTCGGGATCATTCCTGCTTCCAGAATCTTAAAGCTTCTTCTGGTGGTGGTATCCCTTTTCCTCCAGAAAACACATATATTAGGAACTGTTTCCAGATTCCATTGAAATCGTTTACCTTCATTATGCCCCTCCTTACTTTAATATTACAAGTCAATTTATCATTTATGGCAATATCCCATACCTCCTTATACCATTCTTCCAAATTATAAACACCTTGTATCTTCCAGTTCCTAGAAATCATTAGCCTTGCTGCGGTCAACAAATTTATTATCAATTCTTTAGTCTCTCTTTTACATTTTATATCTTCCAATAGTGAGAGTAATGCTACCTTTGGTGCCTCTTCTACCTTTATTCCTACAATTTCTTCTATCTCCTTAAACACCATCTTCCACAATTTTTGCACAAATTTACAATCCCACCACATATGTAAATACGTTCCTTTTCCCCCACAACCTCTCCAACAGTTATCTGAATAGTGCTGATTCATATTGCTTAATCTACCCATTTATTTTTGCAGGCACTGATCTACTCATGTATTTTTTCAGGCACTGGTCTACTCATTTGTTTTATTTTAACACTGATCAGCTGTAGGGCGGCCCTTTGAAGCCCCGCGGCAAGAGTTTAAACAGTTTTTTTCCCTCTAGCCATCAGCTGGGACTCAGGAGGCAGCAATAGATTGGGGGTGGGACCAAATAAAAGGTACGAATAAAGCAGGGGGTGGGTGGGGGCGGGGGGGGGCGGGAGGCAGAACCAGTTCGGTGATGTCGTATTGTCACCGCTATCGGCTCGGCAGAACCGGGAGAAACCGGGAGGAACCCACCACTGATTTATGGGTTGGATTTCAACGGGTCACAGAAAGACGAACGGGAGCAAGGAAAAGCAAGGACATCAGAATAACAGAATCAGGAGGGACCTTTGGAGGTTTCACAGTAATAAAGTTGGAAGGGACCTTGGAGGTCAACTAGTCCAACCCCCTGCTCACGGAGGAGACCGGTACTAGGGATTCGAACCGCCGAACTGCCGACCTTTCTGATCAACAAGCTCAGACCAACATAGACTTTCACAAGTGTGGGCTTTTTATTGGTGTATTTATATACCACCTTTTTATTTTTACAAATAACTCACGGTGGCAGACATACAGAGCAAACCTTCTGCTTCCTATTTCCCCAAAACAACAGTTTTGTGAGGTGATTGGCCAAAGTCACCCAGCTGGATTTCCTGGTTAAGGTAGAACTAGAACTCTCAGTCTCCTGTTGATTGACCAAAAGTAACCTTTCCGGCTTTCATGCATAACCCAGGACTAGAACTCACGGTCTCCTTGTTTCTCGCATTGCTGCCTTAACCACGTAAATGGAACTGGCTCTCTAAATTACAATATCTTACCATAACAACCCAGAGTGTGGCAAACCTTAAGTGTTCCTTTTATTTGTTCCCAATATACTCAGAGGTGGGTTTCAGCAGGTTCTGACCAGTTCTGGAGAACCGGTAGTGGAAATTTTGAGTAGTTCGGGGGAACCGGTAGTAAAAATGCTGACTGGCTCCGCCCCCATCTATTCTCTGCCTCCCGAATCCCAGCTGATTGGGAGGAAATGGGGATTTTGCAACATCCTTCCCCTGCCACGCCCACCAAGCCACACCCTCCAAGCCACATCCTCCAAGCCATGCCCACAGAACCGGTATTAAAAAATTTTGAAACCAAGCCACGCTCAGAACCGGTAGTAAAAATTCTGACTGGCCTCCCGAGTCCCAGCTGATTGGGAGGAAATGGGGATTTTGCAGTATCCTTCCCCTGGAGTGGGGAGGGAATGGAGATTTTATAGTATCCTTCCCCTGCCACGCCCACCAAGCCACACCCACAGAACCGGTAGTAAAAATTTTTGAAACCCACCACTGAATATACTCATCTTTTGAGTTTGCGATGGTTAACGGATGTTCTACGTTCTATGTTCTGTCAAAAAGGAAAAAAAATGTCGTACCAAAATGTAAGCAATTGTATAGCATTCCTCACTACAGGTAGTCCTCGATTTACGACCACAACTGAGCCCAAAATTTCTGTCGCTAAGCCAGACATTTGTTAAGTGTCCCCTTTTATGACCTTTTTTTTGCCACAGTCATTAAATGAACTGCTGCCATTGTTAACTTAGTCACATGGTTGTTAAGTGAATCTGGCTTCCTTGTTGACTTTGCTTGTCAGCAGGTCACCAAAAGGGGACAAGGCCACCATCGTAACTAGGAATCAGTTGCCAAACTTTTTAATTTTGACCAAATGACTCAGGGGGTTCTGCAATGGTCATAAGTGTGAAAAACGGTCATAAGTCACTCTTGGGGGGGTTCCGTTGTAACTTCCAATGGTCGCGAAATGAAAAGTTGTAACTCAAAGACTGCCTGTACTTCCCTAGTTGTAAAAACTCCGCCGATTAGGATAAGGATAGGATAGGATAATTTTATTTCTATACCGCCCCTCTCCCGAAGGACTCGGGGCGGTGTACAGCCAGGTAAAAACACAATACAAATATCACAATTTAAATCTAAAAAATTATTCAAATATTACATTTAAGGCCAAAATTAGCTAAAAAAACCCAACTCCAAATTTAAAACTCAATTATGAAGCTAGCCCTGCCAGTCGGAAGAGCAGGGTCTTAAGAGCACAGCGGAAAACTCGGAGGTCCGAGATCTTGCGTATGTCCGGGGGCAGTTCATTCCAAAGGGCAGGGGCTCCCACAGAGAAGGCTCTCCCCCTGGGCATCGCCAGCCGACCTAATTTGGCCGACGGCACCCTGAGGAGTCCGTCTCTGTGGGAGCGAACTGGACAGTGGGAGGCTATCGGTGGCAGAAGGCCAGTGGTGGGTTCCTCCCGGTTCGGTCCGGTTCGGCCGAGCTGGTAGCAGTGACGATATGATGTCACCGAACTGGTTCTCCCTCCCCCCGTCCTCCCCCCCCACGTTATTCTTACCTTTTATTTGGTCCCACCCCCGATCTATTGCTGCCTCCTGAGTCCCAGCTGATGACTAGAGGGGAAAAAAACTGTTTAAACTCTTGCCGAGGGGCTTCAAAGGGCCGCCCTACAGCTGATCAGTGTTAAAAGCAAACAAATGAGTCGGGTCGTAAGTGCGAGGACTGGTTGTAAGTGCGAGGACCTTCCAGAAATGATTCTGACCAGCTAGCCACGCCCACCTAGTCACATGACCTCCAAATCACACCCACAAAATAAGCCACGCCCAGAGAACCGGTAGTAAAAAAATTTAGAACTCACCCCTGCAGAAGGCGGTCTCGTAGGTACCCAGGTCCTGAGCCATGGAGCGCTTTAAAGGTGGTAACCAACACCTTGAATCGCACCCGGAAGTCCACCGGGAGCCAGTGGAGAATGATTAGCATTCAATCTTAACTTAATGAAGCTGGCAAATTCTCAGCGCTGCACTGCACGGAGTCTTGTTCTATTTGTGAACCTGTTGGATATCAAATATTTGTCAATTGTCTGCATTAAGTTTTGATCCGCACGGCATACCATAAATCTCCTCCGCCACCCTGCCGTGTCTCGTTTTATCTCCTGGGCTGTTGCGATCCCTTGCATTTTAAAGCTCACTGTTTGCCCAGACGCTTGCTGTTCTCCGGCCTGATGTGGGGTTTTGCTTCCCTTTGATTGATTCGCCAATCTCTTGGTTTCGGGATTGAAGTGTGTGCAGAGCTATAAACCAAATAATAATAATAATAAAAAAAACACATCTGCAGAAAGCTGGCACGTGATATACTGCCAGCACCGAGCAAGGCCAAAAGATCTCAGAACTGTGCCTGAAAAAGTGTGGAAGAACGACAGTCTTGCTAAGTTACTTAAATGTGTCACGGGACCAGAGGTGGGTTTCAACAAGTTCTGGCCAGTTCTGGACAACCGGTAGTGAAAATTTTGAGTAGTTCGGAGAACTGGTAAATCCCACCTCTGACTGGCCCCGCCCCCATCTATTCTCTGCCTCCCGAGTCCAAGCTGATCGGAGGAAATGGAGATTTTACAGTATCCTTCCCCTGGAGTAGGGTGGGAATGGAGATTTTACACTATCCTTCCCCTGCCATGCCCACCAAGCCATGCCCATCAAGCCATGCCACGCCCATCAAGCCACACCCACAGTAGTAAAAAAATTTGAAAGCCTCAAAGGGTTCAAGACCATTTTGAACGTGAGAATTTGGGATGTGCCTCTCATCCTTGCTCTCCTGGACCTCCAAACCTTCAATGCTATTGACCACGGTATCCTTGGGGGGACAGCTGAGGTTTTTGGGGTTGGGAGGCCCAATCTTCCACTGGTTCGGCTTCTTTGTCCAAGACTGGTCCTAGTTGGGGTTGACAGAGAGTGAGAAGTCCAATCGATGGACACTCCTTTGTGGATGCTGCAGGATTTGGGGGTTCTCCTAGACCAGGGGCATCAAACTCATGTTCTTATGGCGGTGTCACATGATGTATTGTGACTTTTTCACCCTTGGCTACACCGGGTGTGGGCGTGGCCAAGAGGTGACGCATCCAGCCTGTGGGCCACGAGTTTGACACTCCTGTCCTAGATTTACTGTATAACTCCGGTTCAAAGGGCAGTGGGAGTCATGGCTAGGGGAGTCTTCATACTAACCCTCCATTCTTTCCTTCCTTCCTTCCTTCCTTCCTTCCTTCCTTCCTTCCTTCCTTCCTTCCTTCCTTCCTTCCTCCCTCCCTCTTTCTTTCTTTCTTTCTTTTTTCTTTCTTTCTTTCTTTCTTTCTTTCTTTCTTTCTTTCTTTCTTTCTTTCTTTCTTTCTTTCTTTCTTTCTTTCTCTCTCTCTCTCTCTCTGTGTTTTTTTCTATCTTCCTTCCTTTCTCTCTTTTTCTTTCTTTCTCTTTCCTTCTCTTCCTTCCTTCCTTCCTTCCTTCCTTTTTTCCCTTTCCTTTCCTTTCTTTCTTTCTTTCTTTCTTTCTTTCTTTCTTTCTTTCTTTCTTTCTTTCTTTCTCTCTCTTTCTTTTTCCTTCCTTCCTTCATTCCCTCTTTCTTTCTTTCTCTCTCTCTCTGTTTCTATTTTCCTTCCTTCTTCTTTCTTTCTTTCTTTCTTTCTTTCTTTCTTTCTTTCTTTCTTTCTTTCTTTCTCCTTCCTTCCTTCCTTTGTTCCCTCCCTCCCTCTTTCTTTCTTTCTTTTTTCTTTCTCTCTCTCTCTCTGTTTCTTTCTTCCTTCCTTCCTCTCTTTCTTTTTTTTTCTTTCTTTCTTTCTATCTTTCTTTCTTTCTTTCTTTCTTTCTCTTTCTTTTTCTTTCTTTCTTTCTTTCTTTCCTTCCTTCCTTCCTTTTATCTTTCTTTCACTCTCTCTCATTCCTTTCCTTCATTTTCTTTCATTCCTTCTTTCCTTCCTTGGTGCACATGCTCCATTGAACATTGAACTCAGCACATTTGCATAACACAGTTCTTCCTCCAGACATACATAAAAAGGAACTAACTAAGATTAAAATTAAAAGATCTTCTCCAGCTGTGCAGATGGTATTTCTTGGTCTTTCATTGAGCCAATTAAATATGTTGTGCAAATGTAGCCAGAAAATCATGTGACCTGAACTCAAAGAAGATTTTTTTCTTCTTCAATACATTTAAATTTAAGGTAAATTTATGGCTACCTTTATCCTGATCCGGCTTGTGTTTTTTTTTCAGACTGAAGCTCTTAGTATGCTGGTCAAAGAGAACCAGCTCTTATTCCAGAAAAATGTGATATAGCCTGTTCTACCCAGAAAACAAATGATACTTGGATTTGCCTAGGAAAAAAAATAAAAAGATTGAGGCCCAAAGAGAAATGCTCCAATATCTCAAAGAAACAGGACCTGCAGCTTATGAATTTTAAAGCCTTTAATTGGTGCCTATCAGGGTTTTTTTTAATAAACTGATGTCCATACAATTAAGCAAATGGTTGGACAATCTGCATAAAGGAAGCCAGAACAAAGATTTCAACATTAGCAGCCTCAGAAAGGTACACAGGTCGTTCTCAACTTACAGCCATTCGTTTAGTGACCATTCGAAGTTACCACATCACTGAAAAAGTGACGTATGAACACTTTTTTCACACTTATGACGTGTGCAGTATCCCCGTGGTCATGGGAGTTAGACTTACATTCCACTCCATAGTGTTTTACTTCTAAGCTATTTACAGAGACAGCATATTTCCCGCAACAATCTGGGTCCTCATTTTACTGACCTCGGAATGATAAAAGGCTGAGTCAACCTTGAACCATTCAGGATCGAACTTGTGGCAGTGGGCAGAGTTGGCCTGCAATACTGCATTCTAGCCACTGTACCACCATGGCTCTTGGAAGAAGGAAGGAAGGAAGGAAGGAAGGAAGGAAGGAAGGAAGGAAGGAAGGAAGGAAGAAAGAAAGGAAGGAAGGAAGGAGAGAGAGAGGGAGGAAGGGAAGGAAGGAAGGAAGGAAGGAAGGAAGGAAGGAAGGAAGGAAGGAAGGAAGGAAGGAAGACAATAGCACTTAGACTTATATTCCATTTCATAGTACTTTACACTTACTCTCTAAGTGGGTTATAGAGTCAGCATATTTCCTCCAACAATCTGGATCCTCATTTTACTGACCTCAGAAGGAATGAAGGCTGAGTCAGCTTCGAGCCAGTAAGAATCAAACTAACAGTGAGGACAAGCAACCAGTGAAACAGCTTGCCTTCAGATATTGTGGATGCTCCATCACTGGAGGTTTTAAAGAAGAGACTAGACAGTCACTTGCCTGAAATGGTGTAGGGCAGTGATGGCTAACCTTTTTGCCATTGCGTGCAAAAGTGGGGGGAGACACACGTGTGTGTCCCCATACCCATAATTCAATGCACCCCGCTCCCCCCTGCACATGTGACCCCCAGCGCTCCCACCGCTTTTGGCACACAATGGCACAGTGCCTTCCCCAGGCTCCAGAGGCTTTCTAGGAGCCTGGGGAGGGTGAAAATAGCCTTCCCCACCCACCCGGAGGCCCTCTGGATGCTGGAAATGGCCTGTTTCCCAACTTCTGGTGGGCCCAGAAGGCCCAAAAATCAGTTGGCCAACCCACACATGTGAACTGGAGCTGAGCTAGGGCAACACTTGCATGCCCACAGATATAGCTCAGTGTGCCACCTGTGGCACGCGTGCCATAGGTTCGCCATCATGGGTATAGGGTCTCCTGGTTGAGCAGGGGGTTGGACTAGAAGACTTCCAAGGTCCCGTCCAGCTCCGTTCTGATTGATCGATATTCAAGTGTTTTGAGATGGGAGCTGCAACAACTAAGCAGAAGATTTTCTCCAGCGATGTTCCTGGGGAGGAAGCAGTTGAGCTGAACTAGGGAAACATCTGAACAGGATTTTCAGTAAGGCTTTGGAAGAATTTTCAGCTTTTTTACCACTGGGGGATGGTTCTGCTTTTTTGCCTGTCTGTCACTCTATCCTGCCCAGCATAGATTTCCCCGAGGGAAAATCCCTGTAGTTTATTGTGTTCACTCATTTCACACCCCTTCAGATTCTGAATCTTCTGGAGATTAGCCAAGCCTTGGACAACCAGATTTTTAGAAGATACAAGATTGCACATCTTTAAATCCTCATTATTAAGATGTGACCACGAAGCAGAACAGCTACTAGCCCAGTGATGATGAACCTTTTCGGCACTGAGTGCCAAAAAGGGAGCGTGCGCATGTGCACGCGGCACCAGGTGCCAAAAAGGGAGCACTCCAAACACACGCTTTGCACTTGCACACTCATCAGGGTTGCAACCAGAAAGAGGTGCTTCCCAGAGGGCATGTACCCATCGGATAAGGTACTTCCGGATAAGGTACTTCTGGCCAACAAGTCTTCAGGTTTCTGCCATGCATGCACAAATGCCGATCAGCTGTCTGGCGCTCATACTCATAACGGAAAATGGAAGACCAGCTCTTCTGGTTTCTGGCACTGCCGCACGCACAAAGGCTAGCTGATTGTTGCATGCGCGAAACCCAGAAGAGGAACGGGTGATGCCGTGTGTGCCAGGGGACATGGCTCCGTGTGCCACTTCGGACATGCGTTCCATAGGTTTGCCATCATGGTACTACCTAGTTAAGCTTATCAGTGTATAAGAGTTCATGAATTGGAATAGACATGGCAACAAGTCAGCCAATGGGGACTCTTTGGTGACTCAGACAGTTTGGAACCTGGACGTGGCTTAGCTTGACTTTTATGTATAAAAGTGTTCGTTTGTCCTTCCATTCTTGCTTCTGTGATTATATTGATTCTGTATTTCTGGATTCTGAGTTCTGGTTCTGGTTTCTGCTGCATGGGTATTGTATACATGCATCATGCTTTATATTACTGTATATACCCATGATGGCGAACCTATGGCATGCATGCCACAGGTGGCACATGGAGCCATATCTGTGGGCACGCGAGTGTTGCCGTAGCTCAGCTCCAGCTTGCATGCGCGGGCTGGCCAACTGATTTTTGGGCCTTCCAGGCCCACCAGAAGTCGGGAAACAGGCCATTTCCAGCCTCCGGAGGGCCTCCGGGTGGGTGGGGAAGGCTGTTTTCACCCTCCCCAGGCTCCTAGAAAGCCTCTGGAGCCTGGGGAAGGTACTGTGCCATCATGTGCCAAAAGTGGTGGGAGTGGTGTGCGGGGGGCGCATTGAATTATGGGTATGGGCGCACACACATGCGTGACCCCCCCCACTTTTGGCACACGACAGCAAAAAGATTAGCCATCACTGATATATACAGACGTTTCTTTTATACATGAATCCTGCTGAATTCTTTACTTGTGTGCTGGTTGGACTTGTGCAAACTCTAACAAAGCTTCACCTGGTTTTCTTGGCCATTCTATATATTTTCCTTCAGTCTTCCTATCATCTGTCCATCCATATCATACAAATCGACAGAATGTTCCTTTCATCTGTAATTTACATTATATATTGAGTGTCTTCAGAAAACTAGACATAAACAATACATTTAATTTGGATGAGGAAAAAACAGAAATATTGAAAAGAATTCCCTGGCTCGGGCAAAGTTAACATGCTCCTGGCCTGCCTGCTTATGAGCCAATAATGTGTAGTGCAGATAAACAAGGCAACACAATCCTAGGTTGTATTAAGAGAGGGATAGAATCAAGATCACGTGAAGCATTAGTACCGTGTCAGGGTTCCAAGTAAATACACCCATCGCAAACAGAACTCCGAGGCAAGCAGTTTCCTCAAAGAACAAGTTTATTGGATATATCATATTGGCACAAACTGGTGAAAACTGACTCTAAAGGTTCCTGCAGTTTTCACCTAATTAAATTTTTTTCCCCTTTTCCCAATCAGTCACATGGTCCAATCAAGGAGCTGTCTGGTCGCTTGGAAACTTCACTCCTCCTCTCTTCAGCCACCTGTGGGAATGCCCTTGGTTCTCAGGGGAAACTATTTTGTTTTGGCTACTGAACCACAGCTATCTCTATTCTCCACCCTCCCTATCCTTCATCACCATTGTGGCAACGCTGAAGCCTCCAAGATGGCCTCGGCCAGGCCAGCTTCAGAGTTGACATACCGCTTTATAAATACTTAGTAAGACCAGACTTAGAATACTGCATCCAGTTTTGGTCATCATATTATAAAAAAGATGAAGAGAGTTTGGAAAGAGTGCAGAGAAGAGCAACGAAGATGATAAGGGGGCTGGAAGCTAAAACATGAAGAACGGTTGCAGGAACTAGTCTAGTCTAGTGAAAAGGAAGACTGGAATGAATTGATAGCAGTATTATAATATTTGAGGGGCTGCCACAAAGAAGAGGGGGTCAACCTATTCTCCAAAGCAGAGGTCTTCAAACTTGGCAGCCTTAAGACTTGTGGACTTCAACTCCCAGACTGGAGTTCCCGTACGTCATTAGAGGGGAAAAGAGAAAGGACTTATTTATTGCCCCTTTTTAAAAAGACTTTTAGAACAAGCAACAACATAGGGATTTTCTATACTTCCACCTTCCAGACTGGGAGTTGAAGTCCACAAGTCTTAAGGCTGCCAAGTTTGAAGACCTCTGCTTCAAAGCATCTAAAGGCAGGACAAGAAGCAATGGATGGACTAATCAAGGAGAGGAGCAACCTAGAACTAAGGAGAAATTTCTTGACAGTTGGAACAATTAGCAATTAGCAACTAGCTAATTAACTTGCCTTCAAAAGTTGTGGGTGCCATCGTTGGAGGCTTTCAAAGAGAGTGCACATTCTATAAAACAGTTCAGACATAAATCATTTTTTTAAAAAAATATAGTATATATGGGAAGAGCTACATTTTTAAGACAGATACTACCCAGCTTAGAGAAAGTGACTCACAAAAGGTCACTATCCAAGGAAGCTGAAAATAAAAT
>NC_142064.1:7910000-7920000 GCF_059756535.1 Pantherophis guttatus
AAGGACCCTGGAAACTATAGGCCAATCACCTGCTTGCCAACAACATACAAGCTTCTTACTGGTATCTATGGATACCTGGAAAGAAATAACTTGCTTCCTGTAGAACAGAAAGGATGCTCCAAAAACTCAAGAGGAACAAAAGATCAATTGCTGATTGACAAGATAATCCTAAAGAACTCAAAGAAAAGACGAACCAACCTGTTCATGGCTTGGATAGACTATAAGAAAGCATTTGATTCAGTTCCCCATAGCTGGATCAAGAAATGCCTGGAAATATTAGGCATCAGCAGCAACATACAAAAATTCATGGAATCTTCAATGAACCTCTGGAAAACAAAACTTATGGCTAATG
The DNA here is from genome assembly GCF_059756535.1 of Pantherophis guttatus. NCBI lineage: Eukaryota > Metazoa > Chordata > Lepidosauria > Squamata > Colubridae > Pantherophis > Pantherophis guttatus. The sequence goes on from NC_142064.1 coordinate 7,910,353, forward strand.
AAGAAGAACTGGGTGAAGTTGAAATTAAACGAGGCATTTTCCAGGGCGATTCCCTTTCACCCCTACTTTTTATACTCTCAATGCTACCACTGACAATCATTTTGAAGAAGATGAACTGTGGATACGAACTTGCAAAGAAAGGACTGAAAATCTCGCACTTGATGTACATGGATGATTTGAAGCTGTTTGGTAAAACAAAAGCTGAACTGAATTTATTAATTGAAAACACAAAAGAATTCAGCCAAGACATTGGTATGCAGTTTGGAATTGACAAATGTGCAACAATAGCAACCAAAGCAGGCAAGATCATAGAAGAGGATGGAATAGAACTAGAGAATGAAGAAATGATAAAGGCAGTAAAATCAGAAGAAGGCTACAAGTACTTGGGAATTTTAGAAGCCTCTGACTTAATGCATAATAAAGTCAAGGAATTAACTTCAGCCAAGTACATTCGGCGAATTCGTAAGATATTAATGTCCAAATTGAGTGGAGGAAACATCATAAAAGCCATAAATACCTGGGCTATACCTGTGATTAGATACTCTGCAGGAATAATTGACTGGACCCAGATGGAGTTAGACAATTTGGACAGAAAAACAAGGAAGCTTATGACAATGAATCATGCCTTGCACCCTAAAAGTGATGTTGACCGATTATATTTACCAAGAGCAGAGGGTGGTCGAGGACTCCTACAAGTAAAGCAGACTGTGGAAGAAGAAAAATGCAGCTTGAATGATTACATCCAGAAAAGTGAAGAACCAATGATTAAGGAAGTAAATAAAGGAGGCCTTTTAAAGACAACTAAAACAAAAGCAGAATATAAGAAAGAAGTAACTGAGCAGCGAGCTGAAAATTGGAAACACAAAGCTCTGCATGGCCAATACCTGAAAAGTATTGAAGGCAAAGCTGACCAGAAACTAACTTGGAACTGGTTAAGATCAGGAGTACTGAAAAAAGAAACAGAAAGCTTTATTTTGGCAGCTCAAGAACAAGCCCTAGCCACAAACTGTATGAAGGCAAAAATTCAACATGTTACCACCAACAGCAAATGCCGCCTCTGCAATGAGAAAGATGAGACAGTCGACCACCTGATCAGTGGGTGCAGCAAAATTTCACAAACTGACTACCTACAACGCCATGACCGTGTTGCTAAAATCATTCACTGGAAATTGTGCCAGAAGTTTGGATTTGAGTACAGCAAAAACCACTGGGAACATCAGGTTGAGAAAGTTTTAGAGAATGAGAAACTCAAGATCTTGTGGGACTTTAGGATTCAGACTGACAGGCACTTGGTCCACAACACACCTGACATAACAATAGTTGAAAAGAAAAAAGTATGGTTCATTGACATTGCAATACCTGGTGATGCATGGATTGAAGATAAGCAGCAAGAAAAAATCACAAAGTACCGGGATTTGCAAATTGAAGTTGAGCGACTGTGGAAAAAGAAATCGTGTGTTGTCCCGATTGTAATTGGAGCCCTCGGAGCAATACCCAAAGGGCTACCCCGCTATTTAGAAATTCTAAATTTGCCGGACTTGAACATTTTGACTCTACAAAAAACCACCTTACTCGGAACAGCTTACATCCTCCGACGATACCTTAACAGTTCCTAGGTCCTTGGTTAGGACTCGAGCTGCTGAGCTATTAACCAGCCTCAAAGGCTGTGAATCTCACTAAAGATTAAATAATAATAATAATAATAATAATAATAATAATAATAATAATAATAATAATAATAATAATAATAATAATAGCATACAATAGAGAAAATAATAGGAAACAAAGAAGCTGAATTGCTCTGGGACTTCAGAATTAAATATATAGGCACCTGCCATGTAACACCCAAGACTTAACAATTGTTGATAAAAATGACCAAATTGTCTGGATAGTGTTTCTGGCAGTATCTGGAGACAAGAGAACAGAAGAGAAAGAACAGGAGAAGATAAATAAATACAAAGACCTGCAAATGGAAATAGAACGACTAGGGCAAAAGCAAGCAAAGGTAGTTCCAATATAATTGGTGCTTTGGGTGCAATCCAGTGGTGGGTTGCCCCCAGTTTGGACTGGTTCACAAGAACCAGTAGTAAAACTGGTGGGAGACTCCGCCCACCAACCCTGACTGTCAAGTTTCCGAAAGATGCCCTAATTAATTCATGAGCCATGATCCAAACTTCAAAGGAAATATAGTCATTTATTTAGGAGCAACATTCCGGCAATAGTGGGATGCAGTTAGGACTGATCCTACGTAGATTTACGTTCCCCTATGACCCTGTCTCTCCCCTCCTCTTTGGCCATGTCATAAATCACATTCTCCAATTAAACTACTTTGGCTGGCTGTGAAACCTAACACCCTCCTTCTGATTGAGGTCAGAAAGAATGTATGGAATTCACTTCAGTTCTCCCTCCCTCCTGCTCATGGCAACTTGAAAGCTTTGCAAGTTGACACGGACGTCATCAGGAAGTTTCTGTGCATGTGGTCCTGTTGCAAACCGGTAGTAAAGGTAAGTAGAACCCACCCCTGGTGCAATCCCAAAACAACTGGAGCACCACTTCAACACCATCAGAATTGACAACATTGCCACCAGTCAATTGCAAAAGGCAGCTTTACATGGAACAGCTTAAATCCTGCAATGATATCTGTAACATCATCAAACCTCCAGATCTGCCTATCTCAGGTCCTTGGAAAGGATTTGATAGTTAGACAAAAATGCCAAATCCAATCTGAACATCTGCCTGGTGAACCATAATATTAATGATAAAAATAATGCATCTTTGACTGCATCATATGAAGGTTTTTTTCATCGTGCAGTCACAGTCTGTCAGCCATTATCTTGATTTTTATCTTGATTATCATTATCTTGATTTTCCCACACACATAAGAGCCTTGGTGGCGCAGCAGACTAAAGCACTGTTAAGTAACAGCAGCTGCCTGCAATTACTGCAAGTTCGAATCTCACCAGGCTCAAGGTTGACTCAGCCTTCCATCCTTTCTAAGGTAGGTAAAATGAGGACCCGTTTTGTGGGGGCAATAAGCTGACTTTGTATAAATATACAAAAGGATGAAGGCTATTGTTTAACGCATTGTAAGCCGCTCTGAGTCTCCGGAGAAGGGCGGCATATAAATCAAACCAACCAACCAACCAATAAATAAATAAATAAATAAATAAATAAATAAACAAACAAACACAAATCCAACCAAGAGTGAATGCTTCTTTATTTAAGCACTTTCCAGGAAGATGCAAGGCAAGTTAAATAGATCCTATCCGAAAATAGCTCCTTTGAGTTCCAAATGTAGGCTGCAGGGATTGAAGGAGGGCGACATATTTTAAAGCTAATGCACTCTCCTTTTCCTCTGACCTTCCTTATTTCTTACTTTCACTTACTCATTTAGCCTTAATAGAATGGAACAGAACAGAATATGGTGGAATGGAATTGGTTGGGATGGGTTGGGATGGGTTGGGATGGGATGGGATGGGATGGGATGGGGTGGAATGGAATGGAATGGAATAGAATAGAATAGAATAGAATAGAATAGAATAGAATAGAATAGAAAATATGGAATGTGAATAGAATAGAATAGAATAGAATAGAATAGAATAGAATAGAATACATGGAATGTGAATGGAATGGAATAGAATGGAATGGAATAGAATAGAATAGAATAGAATAGAATAGAATAGAATAGAATAGAATAGAATAGAATAGAAAACATGGAATGTGAATGGAATGGAATGGAATGGAATGGAGTGGAGTGGAGTGGAAGGGAAGGGAAGGGAAGGGAAGGGAAGGGAAGAGGAGTGACAGAGAGAGAATGAGAGAGAGACAGAAAGAAAGAATGACACACACACACAGAGAATGAGAGAGACAGAAAGAGAAAGAAAGAGCGAGAGAGAGAGAGAAAGAGAGAGACAGAGACAGAGATGAGAGAGAAGACAGACAAAGAGAGAGAGAGAGAGAGAGAGAGAGAGAGAGAGAGAGAGAGAGAGAGAAAGAGAGAGGGAGAGAGAGAGAGAGAGAGAGAGAGAGAGAGAGAGAGAGAGAGAGAGAGAGAGAGAGAGAGAGAGAGAGAGAGAGAGAGAGAGAAGTCAATGGATTCTATCTTCATGCCAACCAGCTAAACCTGCATCATTTTTGCCTTACTTTTCCAGCCTGTCTTTGGATAATCTGCAAGAAATTAATGGAGAGAAATCCTAGAGGGAAAGATTTTGAATGAATGAATTCCCTGCAATGTGAATTCTCACTGTCTAGTGTCAAATGTCTGATAGTTTGGCAACTTCAATTAAAAACCCGCCGAGGGAATTTGTAAAAAAAAAAAAAAAAAAAAATCTGTGACAGCCAAGTCCAGCAAGACAGATGTTCCCAGCGTTCCTTGGCTAATGGCAGATACAAACTTTAAAAGATTTCTTTATAGAGATACAGCTGCTGCTTTCATCAAAGGTGTCGGCCAGGGATAACATCTGCCTGAGCAAGCAGACCGCCTGCGTCCTGTTCCCTTTGCTAAAGCCCATAATGGATATTGTTACCATGCAGATAAATCTACCTCTACCTTTATATTTGCCCACAAAGAAGATTTAGATGGGGGTGTTCTGTCCCCGTTCCACTCACGCACCCCCACAGACGGCCTGGAGTTAGTAAGCCACACGACAAAATTCTTTGAAAATAAAGCTGGCAGCAATCCAGTGGCTAGCTGCCAATTCAGACTTTACTCACACAAAACAAAGGTTAGACTGCAAGCATTCCGATAAAACAGGCAGAGTTTCAACAATACAAGGATTAATCCAAATGCAGTCCAATAAAGCAGGCAAAGTCCAGTAACGTAGAGATCATGGATTATTTCCAGTTTTTGCTCGTCACAAACTGAACCGGCCACCACACCCACATTTATACCCTGTGGGGTGTGGTCCAGTGATTCAGCTAATCTCTGGCACGCCTTCCCCTCTGCTGCGCACGCTTCTCCCTGCGCCTCTGTTGAGGGTCCAGCCAGCACTTATTTTCCTCGTCGCTGTCCACCTGTGGCTGCAGGGACGTGCTTGGCTCTGAGCCTATCATTTGGCCTTTGGTGTCCTCCGGAGGCATTGCCAGAGAGGAGGGTTCTGGAGAGGGAGGCCTTGCCAACTACTCTTCCTCACTCTCAGAGTCTGCATCTGTCGATAGCCCAAGCTCAGGCAACGGAGCCACAACAGGGGGTTATTCTAAAATGCATGGAACAACATCTGTTTAAAAGCCATCAACCTAGATAGGTTTACTTTGGGGGTGGGTGGGAGGGAGGGAGGAGGGTGCTTGAGTCTGCTGTGAAGATGGATACGGTAAAACTGATCAAGGGAGAAAATCTTTTGAGTTGCCATGAGTGATTGGAGAAGACCCTGGTGGGCAGTTTCCACCTGTGTGCGCTAAATGAATTTGAACACCAATTAGAATTAAAACACCTTTGCTCCAGAAGCGTCAAGAAAGTTTAAACGTGGGAAAGACTAACTCTGTTGCAGTGGTGAAATGTAAAATTTGTTACGACCGGTTCTGTAGGCGTGGCTTGGTAGGTGGGCATGGCCAACTTTCTTTCTTTTCTTTTCTTTTCTTTTCTTTTCTTTTCTTTTCTTTTCTTTTCTTTTCTTTTCTTTTTTTTACTTTTAAAAGCATTTTTTCTTTTTCTTTTCTTTTTTTTGAAAATACAATTTAATTTAATTTAATTTAATTTAATTTAATTTAATTTAATTTAATTTAATTTAATTTAATTTAATTTAATTTAATTTAATTTAATTTAATTTAATTTAATTTAATTTAATAATTTAATTTAATTTAATTTAATTTAATTTAATTTAATTTAATTTAATTTAATTTAATTTAATTTAATTTATATGCTGCCCCTCTCCGAAGACTCAGGGCGGCTCACAACACATTTAAAATCCTAATAAAAAACATTTAAAAATTAAAAACATTAAAAACATTAAAACTCATTCATACCATTCATGGCCGGATCTCACCGGATCGCAAGAGCGAGATCAACGGCCCAGGCCTGCCGGAAAAGCCAGGTCTTCACCGCTTTCCGGAAGGCCAATAGGGCGGGGATGGTCCAAACCTCAGGAGGTAACTGGTTCCAGAGAGCTGGGGCAGCCACAGAGAAGGCCCTCCCCCATGGGCCCGCCAGCCGACATTGTTTAGCTGATGGGACCCAGAGGAGACCAACTCTGTGGGATCTTACCGGTCGCTGGGAGCTATGCGGCTTTTATTACATTAAAAATGTATCACTCAACAACAGCTATTTGTGGTGGTTTTTCTTGTGACAATAATTTGTGCATTATTTACAAAAATTAAATTGTGCGTGTTAGGTTCAGCTTGTAGCTTACTCCTAACTTGTTGGTCAGGCAATATATCTGTTTCTTTAAGAAACAACTGAGCCGAGCTGCACGTTTATCTCCTTCCCTGTGTGTTTCTGCTCTGCTCGTTGCACAAGCAACAAATACTTTTTACACACACCCTAACAGTGCGTATTTACATTCTTATTTTATCTATTACTTATACTTAATAGCTATCTATCTTTAATCTATCTCCGTTTTATCCAGTTATACCATTGTTCCCACACATTGTAAAATATCAATGTCTCTTTATCTTTTAAACTCAGCGTTAATTTGTCCATTTCTGCGCAATTCATGACCTTTTGTATGACAAGTTTCTCTGCGGGTGTGCATGGCTGTTTCCAACATTGAGCAAAGGCAATCCTGGCAGCGGTTAATATGTGTAGTACTAGATCGTCAGAGGCTTTTGTTTTCTTTTAAAAGCATTGTTTTTTTGCTTTTAAAAGGAAAAAAAAAAGCAGGCAACTCAGCTGGGATCGTCAGAGCCTTTTAAAAGCATTTTTTTTTACAACCTCTTCTGCCCATTCTGAAATGGTGTAGGATTTCCTGCCTTGGCAGAGTGTTAGGATATGGTTTGAGCCTAACAAGTTGTCCAGGCAATATAAGTGTACTGTAACTTTAATCTGTAAATGTATTATGTGACTTTAATGCTGAGTCATACTGTAATTAGGTAATCACTGGTTGTGAGAGTATTTAAGCAAGGTATTGTAACGTATTCAGTTTGATGATGAAGCTGCTATGATATGCTGCCATTGTGTATGGAGCTGATATGATATGCTGCCATAGTGAGGAGTTGCTATCTGCTAATCGTCGTTGGATGGATCTGTTACCATCGTGGTTTGTGAACCAGAGTGAGTTTGTTATTCTAACCAACTAATGTTTGTTTGGTAAGAAGATATTCTGTAACTACTGGACTGATTTAACTGGCAAAGACTTGGAATTTGTTTAAAGACTATGAGACTGTTTTTCTACTATAAAGTAAACTTTTGATAAACCAGTTTGCATATCTCTTATTCATTGCTCTCAGCAACGTTTCCTTGTGCATTTACTCTGCTGGTTGGTAACACAACACCAATATTCTTAACACAGAGGGTTGGACTAGAAGACCTCCAAGGTCCCTTCCAACTCTGTGATTCTATTCTATATTTATATCTCAATTCAATAGACAAATCGAATCAAAATGATTTGGAGTCCTGATTTGATCCGAATCGATTCCCTTCCAAAATTTTTCTTTATTTTGGAGATTTGATGAACTTGCCGTTGAACTAAACGGAAGGTTGAGTCTTTGTGCAATCCTAATAATGGAGTGCCATTGAGTGTGGGGGTTGTTAATTTATATTCTGCTTGAGTTTTAAGACAGAAAGAAGCTTAAGCAATTTAGAATGGTATAATGCCATATATGCGTTATCCGAGATACGATAGAAGCAGGATCCTTGTGGCTTAATCAACAACTTGCAATCTGATTGCAAATGGTGCTTAATTAGAGATGTGGAGAAACTTCCCTAAGGAATTCTAAGTTCTTCATCACTTAAAAAATATTCTCCTCTGCAAGCAGAAATATATTCATCAAACATTTTTTTTTTTCAAATTTCCAGCTGGTTTTGTTGTGTTTTTTTAAGCCGGCCACATTGTTAAATGGTGGAATTCTCTATTTCTACAGTGATCTGCCACCAACATGGAGCATCTGAGAATGAATTTGAGTACCGTACTTTTTGGAGTATAAGACACACTTTTCCCTCCCCCTAAAAGAGGGTGGAAATGTTGGTGTGTCTTATACACCAAATACAGCCATTTTTGGCCTCCTTCGCAAAAATGGGGTGCGCAAAGGGTTTGGGAGGCCAGCAGAGTGCTCCTGGGGACTGGGGAGGGCAAAAATGTGATGCCTGGGGCAGTGGTGAAATGTAAAATTTGTTACTGCCGGTTCTGTGGGCGTGGCTTGGTGGGGGGTAATGTGACTGGTTAGCATGGGTAACTTTTTTTTTTTTTACTTTTAAAAGCATTTTTAAAAGCATTTTTAAAAGCATTTTTTTCTACAACCTCTTTGGCCGAAGAGGTTGTAGAAAAAAATGCTTTTAAAAGCCTCTGACGATCAGGCAACTCAGCTGGGATCGTCAGAGGCTTTTAATAGCATTTTTTCTACAACCTCTTAGGCTGATCGAGGTTGGTGGTGGGTGGTTCGGAGAACCAGTAGCAAAAATCCCTGCCCATGCCCAGCTGAGCTGTGCAATCATCATAGGCTTTTTCTTCTTTACTTTTAAAAGAATAGGTGTTTGTTTTTTTTTTTAAATTGATTTATATGCCGCCCTTTTCCGGATACTCAGGGCGGCTTACAGTGCATTAAGCAATAGCCTTCATACTTTTGTATATTTATACAAAGTCAGCTTATTGCCCCCACAAACTGGGTCCTCATTTTACCTACCTTAGAAAGGATGGAAGGCTGAGTCAACCTTGAGCCTGGTGAGATTTGAACTTACAGTAATTGCAGACAGCTGGTCTTAATCACAATGCTATCAGTCTGCTGAGCCACCAGGCCCACCAGGTTGTAGAAAAAATGCTTTTAAAAGTTTTTTTTAAAAAGGCCTCTGATGATTGCATGGCTCAGTTGGGCATGGAGCAGTGGCAGGGATTTTTGCTACTGGTTCTCCAAACCACCCACCGCCATCACTACCGGATTGGGCAGTGTTAAGAATATTGTTGTTGTGTTACCAACCAGCAGAGTGTAGAGCACAGAGAAACGTTGCTGAGAGCAATGAATAAGAGATGTGCAAACTGGTTTATCAAAAGTTTACTTTATAGTGGAAAAACAATCTCATAGTCTTTAAATCAATTCAAGTCTTTGCCAGTTAAATCAGTCCAGTGATACAAAATCTTCTTACCACACAAACAGTAGTTGGTTAGAATAACAAACTCACTCTGGTAACAAACCACGATGGTAGCAGATCCATCCAACCGATGATAGCACAATGGTAGCAACTCCACACACAATGGTAGCTTATCATCAACTGAATACTTTACAGTACCTTTCTTAAATAGGTTCACAACTAATTACAGCATGACTCAGCATTACAATGAATCAGCAGGAAAACTTTAAAGTCACACAATACATATTCATATTAAAGTCACAGAACACATATATTGCCTGGACAACTGGTTAGGCTCAAACCATATCCTAACAGGTGGTCCAGTCCAAACCGGGAGCATTTCACCCCTGGTGTGGGGGATTTGGGAGGCAAAAAACGGGACCGTTTTTCATCCCCCACACCGCATCACGTTTTCACCCTCCCCAGCCCCAGGC
>NC_142064.1:7925000-7930000 GCF_059756535.1 Pantherophis guttatus
AAGAAGAGGAAGTCAAGCTATTCTCCAAAGCATCCAAAGGTAGGAAAAGAAGTAATGGGTGGAAACTAATCAAGGAGAGATTCAACCTAGAACTAAGGAGAAAAAACCTTTGCCTGACCAATTCTTGAATACAGTTCATCCGCCTGGAATCTACACTGTATATCAGACATTAACAAGATTGAGTGGGTCCAGAGGTATTTCACGAGAAGAGTACTCCACTCCTCTACTCACAATAGAATCCCTTATGCCACCAGATTTGAAATTTTGGGCTTGGACAATCTTGAACTGTGCCGCCTGCAGTCCGATCTAAGCATAGTACACAAAATTGTCTGCTACAACGTCTTCCCTGTCAATGAACTTCTTCAGCTTCAACCACAATAATACACAGGCAAACAATCGATACAAACTCAAGGTAAACTGTTCCAAACTTGGTGGTGCAGCGGACTAAAGTGCTGTTAAGTGCTAGCACTTAGCTGCCAGCTGCCTCCAATTAGTGCAAGTTCGAATCTCACCAGGCTCAAGGTTGACTCAGCCTTCCATCCTTTCGAGGTAGGTAAATTGAGGACCCAGATTGTGGGGGCAATAAGCCAACTTTGTATAGAACAACACCGCTTGGGGGGGGGGGCGAAAGCCCTAATAAGCAGGTATATACAAAAAAAAAAGTATGCAGGCTATTGCTATAATGCATTGTAAGCCGCCCTGAGTCTACGGAGAAGGGCGGCATATAAATTGGACTAATAAATAATAAATAATAAACTCGATTGCAGAAAATATGACTTCAGCAACAGAGTGGTCAATGCCTGGAATGCTCTACCCGACTCCGTTGTTACGTCCTCAACCCTCACAGCTTCAACCTCAACTGTCTACTGTTGACCTCACCCCCTTCCTAGGAGGTCCATAAAGGGGATGTGCATAAGCGCACCAGCGTGCCTACCATCCCTGTCTTACTGTCCCCATTTATCTGTATCTCCTTCCTTTGTTTTTGTTTATGTTTATACCCATACCTGCTATCTTGTACATGTTTGACAAACAAAATAAGTAAATAAATAAAAATAAATAAATAAATAAATTTCCTGACAGTGAGAACAAATAACCAGTGGAATAACTTGCTTCCAGAAATTGTGGGTGCTCCAACACTGGAGGTTTTTAAGAAGAGATTGGACAGCCATTTGTCTGAAATGGTATAGTGTTTTCTGGATGAGTAGAGGGTTGGACTACAAGACCTCCAAGGTCCCTTCCAACTCTATTATTCTATCATCCTGCTTTCCATCTTTCCCAACCATAGGATCTTTTCCGATGAGTCCTCTCTTCTCTCTTGGGTGGTGAAAGTATTTGAGCTTCATATATATATATATATATTAGTCATATTTCTATGCCGCCCACTCTCCAAGGACTCTGGGCGGCTTACACCGAAGACAGTATACTAAATAGCATATTGCCCCCAACAATCTGGGTCCTCATTTTACGCACCTCGGAAGGATAGAAGGCTGAGTCAACCTTGAGCCGGTGAGATTTGATCTGCTGATCTGCTGAACTAGAAGTCAGCTGAAGTAGCTGCAGTACTGCACTCTAACCACTGCACCATCTCGGCTCATACTTGGGCATTTTATGGCCCCCAGATCTCAGGTAGCCCTCCCTTTGGCTGTCCCTCTCCAGCCCACGTGTCAATTAAAAATGACAAATCAAAGGTAAATAAGAGAGGGCAGGAGAAAAGCCTTCTCCACATGCAGCGTGTCCTCATTGAGACATCGGGCAGATTCATGTGGCCCTGACTGGGAAAATTAATTGCCCAACCCTGTCATTGATCATCAAGTCAAACCCTTGGCAATTAAACCTTCCATGAGAGTTGAATGTCAGGCCTTGACTTAAAAACCTCCTGAGTTGTAAAAATGACAACTTTCAAAGCAATGTCATACAACTTTCAAAATTGTATGATAAAATGGGCACAAAATTTTCAGGAACCAGTGATGATGGAAACGTGGGAAAAGATTTGGGTCAGAAATGTTAAATTTACGCAAGCACAAAATCTGAGAGAGAATTTTTATAAAATGTTTTATAGATGGCACTTAGATCCTAAAAAATTATCATGTATGTATTCTAATTTGCAAGCTAAATGTTGGAGATGTGAATGTAATGATGCAACCTATTATCATATATGGACCTGTAAGAAAATCAAGGCATTTTGGATAAAAAATTGGTGGGTGATGCAGAATATTTTGAAAAGAAGGTTGAAATTTACTCCTCAATTGTTCCTATTGGGTATAACTACGGACTGTACAGTATCAGAGACTAAATTGATTTTGAACTTAATATCAGCAGCTAGGCTGTTGGTAGCACAATATTGGAAGAAGGATTCTTTGCCCACTATTGAAGAGTGGATATTGAAAGTAACGAACCTAGCAGAAATGGAGAAAATTTCAGTGTATTTGAAGGACTATACACAAGAAAGATATGTATCGGAATGGAGAAGATGGATTGACTATATTCAAAATAAGTATCAGACAAGAAAATATCAAATAGCTTATGAATGAATGTTAGTATTAGAAGTATTAGGTTATCTATAGTGGAGTTAAGGTTTCAGGGGGGGAGTTAGTAGTCCGAGATAAGTAGGTTAATCTAGTTTATGATTGTTAAATGAAACACCTTGTATTTTGCTCTGGGAAGTCTGGGGGGGAGGGGGGATGAGGGGAGGGAAAGGGTGGGGGGAATATGGGGGGGGAGGGAAATTTTTGTTTTTTGTAAAACTTTTCAATAATAATAAAAAAAAACTCCTGAGTTGTAAAAATAACAATTTTCAAATCAATGTCCATGCAAAACAACAGGGTATTTTTGTTTTTGTTTTAAGGGTCCTTGGTGCTCTCTGAGCTTGGTTGTTTTCTTGCAGATGTTTCATGATCCAAACTACCGTATTTTTTGGACTATAAGACACATCTAAATTTAGGAGAGGAAAACAACAACAAAAAAAGTTTTTGGCCTACCTTTTTTTTAGGCCTTTTCCAGGGCTTTTTTCAGCCCATTTTTGAGGCTTTTTTTGGCCCATTTTGGGGGCTTTTTTTGGCCCATTTCCAAAGCTTTTTTTGGGGGCTGCTTTCAAGGGTTTTGGGGGGGCCGTTTCAAGGCTTTTTTTTTGCCAGTTTCAAGGCTTTGTGGCCCATTTTTGAGGCTTTTTTGGCCCATTTCCAAAGCTTTTTTGGGGCCGTTTTTGAGGCTTTGGGGGGGCTGTTTTTGAGGCTTTGGGAGGCTATTTTCAAGACTTTTTTCAGCCTGTTTTTGGGCCTTTTCCAGGGCTTTTTTCGGCCCATTTTTGAGGCTTTTTTGGCCCATTTTGGGGGCTTTTTTTGCCCCGTTTCCAAAGCTTTTTTTGGCTCTTTTCAAAGGTTTTGGGGACGCCATTTCAAGGCTTTTTTTTGGCCAGTTTTCAAGGCTTTTTGGCCCATTTTTGGGGGCTTTTTGGGCCCATTTCCAAAGCTTTTGGGGGCCGTTTTTGAGGCTTTGGGGGGCTATTTTCAGCCTGTTTTCAAGGCTTTTTTGGCCCATTTTTTCCAAAAAAAAAAAAGGGCTGAAAAAAGTCTCAAAAACAGGCCAAAAAAGCCCCGAAAATGGGCCGAAAAATAGGCCTGAAAAAGGCCAAAAAAAAAAAAAAAAAAAAAGGCCCAAAAACAGGGCATGCAGAGGCAAAAATAAAATGCTGGCAGGTGAACGGGGCTTTGGCAATATTCGATCTATAAGACACACAGACATTTTCATCCCCTTTTGGGAAACAAAAAATGTTTCTTATAGTCCGAAAAATACAGTAGATAGCATCATCGGTGCATCAAAACCCCTCATTTCAATCTTGAATTACAAATATTCTCCTTGATTGATAATAGGTTTTCTCCTCATATTCTGTTGGATTGATTGATTGATTGATGTGTGGACCCCTTATTTCAACCTTGAGCTACAAATATTCTCCTTTATTTGTAACATGTTTTTTTTCCCCCTCCTATTCTGCTGGATTGATTGATAGATTGATTGATGTATTTACGTGTTGATGTGTTGATGTATTCATTCATTTATTCTATTTCTATACCGCCCATCTCAGCAAATGATTCTTGGTGTCTCACAATTCAAAATATCCACTACAATTAAAATGAGGGGGGGAATTAAAACAATAAAATCAGTAAAAAGCATTAAAAAATTTAAAAAGTTTAATTCAAAGTACATACAAAAATCTGGCCCGTGAACAATACACCTAGGAGGGGGGTGTTCTTGTTGCATGTAGTGCCCCAGACTCAGAAGCGTAATTGTCCCCAAATTGGTAGAACACGTAAAGCCTCTTTCCATTGTGTCTTCTAACACCTTATATTTAACTCGTGTTTTCCTCCGCCTGCCACGGAAATATAAATATATCCTTTTCCCGCTGTTTAAATGGTGCATCGGTTGTCAAAGCAGGTATTGTCTGAAACAAAAGCATCATCTTAAGCAACACATTCATTTTTAATCACAGAAATTCTCACCAGCAATGACAGTTGTAATTTTTCCTGCCTTAACCTATCTTTTTCAAACTTCATTCCATGTCTTAACCCAGTTATTTTGAAATAACATACAATTCATGCTTGTCATAGTAATACCCTGGTATTTTATCTTCTTCTCAATTTTAAAACACAATTTATTCATATTTTCTTGAGATGAATGGGTAAATCTTTGAAAAGCCTAGAAAACATCTATATCAATTTATCAGTAACTATATCATCTCTATCTTTCTCTCTCTTTCTGTTTCTCTATTTCTCTCTCTGTCTATAACTTTCTCTATATATCTACAGTATATCTATTATATCTATATTATATCTATATAATAGATGTAGAGCTATATATCTATATATAGGGGACGCAGTGGCTCAGTGGCTAAGACGCTGAGCTTGTCGATCAAAAGATCAGCAGTTCAGCGGTTCGAATCCTTAGTGCCACGTAACGGAGTGAGCTCCCGTTACTTGTCCCAGCTTCTGCCAACCTAGCAGTTC
>NC_142064.1:7932500-7947500 GCF_059756535.1 Pantherophis guttatus
GAGAAGGAAGGACTCCCTGGAGAAGAGCCTAATGCTGGGAACGATTGAGGGCAAAAGAAGGAGGGGACGGCAGAGAAGGAGGTGGCTGGATGGAGTCACTGATGCAGTCGGCGTGAGCTTAAATGGTCTCTGGGGGATGGTAGAGGACAAGAAGGCCTGGAGAAATGTTGTCCATGGGTCTCAATGGGTCGGACACAACTAACAACAACAACAACGAAGGAATGTTCTTTTGAGCCTGGAGGCTTATATGCCCTGTGACTCAAATTGCCATATTGGATGCCTCCATCAAATATTCAGCATCCCTATAACTTCCAAAATGTAGTAAAAGAGCCACTTTGGTCTAGTTATTCAGACACTAGGCTATAAACAGTGAGACAGTGAGTTCTAGTCCTGCCTTAGTCATGAAAGCTGGGTGAGTGGCTTTGGACAAATCACCAGGAGATGGTGAGTTCTAGTCCTGCCTTAAGCATGAAAGCTGCCTGAGAAACTTCAGGTCTATGACCAGGAGATAGTGAGTTCTAGTCCTGCCTTAGTCACGAAAACTGGATGAGTGGCTTTGGACAAATCACCAGGAGATGGTGAATTCTAGTCCTGCCTTAAGCATGAAAGCTGCCTGAGAAACTTCAGGTCTATGACCAGGAGATAGTGAGTTCTAGTCCTGCCTCAGTCACGAAAGCTGGGTGAGTGGCTTTGGACAAATCACCAGGAGATGGTGAATGCTAGTCCTCCCTTAAGCCTGAAAGCTGCCTGAGAAACTTCGGGTCTATGACGAGGAGACAGTGAGTTCTAGTCCTGCCATCATCAAAGCCCAAATGGCTTTGGGCCAACCGCCAGGAGATTGTGAGTTTGAGCCCCATCTTAGGGACAAAGCCCAGCTGAGAGTAGTATGGGTTTAGACTCACAAGTGGTGTAAAGCAAATAAAGAACCAAACTTTCACTGGATTGTTTTATGTCATTCCTGGGCTGGGCCTGATAACTTCCTGACATGAACTGTTAGAAATGAGAGAATGAAAGAAAACACATACAAGATGTCCTACAGGTGGCACCTCCCCCCTGCACGTCTGGCAAAGATGTTCCCAAACACCACACAGAACTGTTGGAAATGTAAAATACACAAAGGGACCTATTACCACATGTGGTGGTCATGCCCAAAGGTTAAAACATTCTGTAAAATGATCCAAAAACATCTGGAAGATATTACTACACAGAAAGTGCCTCTTCGACCAGAAACTTATTTATTAGGAATATTGACAGAAGACTACAAAAAAGAAATATAGTATTTGATAATACACATTCTTACAGCAGCCAGAATTACTTTCGCACAAATGTGGAAATTGGAAGACACGCCATCAGAAGAGAGAACAATACAAAAAACATTGGAATGTGCGGAGATGGACAGACTTACCAAAGAAATTCAAGAAAAAGAAGACTCAGATTACTATTTGATTTGGCAAAAATGGTACGATTGGTTAGAGAAAAAGAAGATGAAATAAGGGAATACCACTCAAGGACACAAAAATGAGGAACCAAAATTAATATCATTACATAAATAATGTTATATAATGAAGGATAGATAGATAGATAGATAGATAGATAGATAGATAGATAGATAGATAGATATAGATATAGATATAGATATAGATATATGGATATACAAATTACCGATGTAGCTCTATTCACAAAGCTCAAGTTGCATGACTTGATTTTAGTGTACAGTTTATGTATAGTTTGTTTTTATGTGTGTATGTTTGTATATGTATGTTTGTTTATCGTTAATAAAATTTAAAAAAAAAGAAATGAGAGAATATTGGCGAAGAATAAGCAAAGTTCATTTGATTTAGTGTGGGTATGAGCCTAAATTAATTAACTGATGGTGTAATAATGATGTGGCATCTCTTTATTTTGGATTAATATTATACATGTGATAGAAAAAAATATATCATTTTTGCTTTCCTTGAATGTTATTATCTGGTTTGGAGAAAGCGAGACTGTAAATGACCCATGTCTATGGCTTGTTCTAATGAATGCTGAAAAGGGAGTTATGACCATTTTTAACACAATACAGAATAGTAAAGTTGGAAGAGACCTTGGAGGTCTTCTAGTCCAGCCCCCTGCTCAAGCAGGAGACCCTATACCAGTGATGGCTAACCTTTTTGCCATCGCGTGCCAGGAGAGGGGGGGCGGGGGGGAGGGTCATGCATGTACATGCCCACGCGCATGCGCACGCAACCCCACCCACCCCCGCTCCTGGCACATGATGGCTTGGTAGGCCCATTTTTCTTTCTTACCTGATTCCAGATCCTCTCTAGGCATCTGGGAAGGGCGAAAACAGCCTTTCCCACTCCCTTGGAGGCCCTACGAAGGCTGAAAGGGACCATTTCCCAACTCTCGGTGGGACAGGAAGTGATGTTTTTTGTTGTCCCCAGCCTCCAGAACCTCTCTAGGAGTCTCTAGGAGCCTCTCTAGGAGTCTGTAGGAGCCTCTCTAGGAGTCTCTGGAGGCTGGGGACAGGAAAAAACATCACTTCCTGTCCTACCGGGAGTCGGGAAATGGGCCCTTTCAGCCTCCGTAGGGCCTCCGAGGGAGTGGGAAAGGCTGTTTTCGCCCTTCCCAGATCCATAGAAAGGATCTGTAGCCAGGTGAGAAAGAAAAATGGGCCTTCCCCACCCCCCACCAGGCCCTCCAGAGGCAGGAAACAGCCTGTTTCCCTACTTCTGGTGGGCCCAGAAGGCCCGAAAATCAGCTGTCCGGTGCGCGCATGCACCCCAGAGCTGAGCTGGTGTGCCCACTAATATGGCTCCGCGTGCCACCTGTGGCACGCGTGCCATAGGTTCACCATCACGGCTCTATACCATTCCTGACAAATGGTTGTCCAGTCTCTTCTTAAAAACCTTTTTTGAATGCTTCTTACCTGGATTTGCTGAGCAATATTTCTTGCTCAGCAAGATTATTGATTACCTACTTACAGATACAGATTAACAGAATTGGAAGGGACCTTGTAGGTCATCTAGTCCAACCCACCACCCAAGCAGACCCGACACTATTTTTGACAGATGGCAGTCCAGTCTCTTCTTGAAAACTTCCAGTGATGAAACTCCCACTTCTGAAGGCAACTTCTGTTCCATGGGTTGATTATTCTCACTGTCAGAAAATTTCTCCATGTTTCTAGGTTGAATCTCTCCTTTTCCATCCATTGTTCCTTGTCTGGCCTTTGGGTGCCTTGGAAAATAGCTTGACCCCCTCCTCTCTGTGGCAGCCCCTCAAATATTTGAAGACTGCTATCTTGTCTCTTCTGGTCCTTCTCTTCACTCTTCACATGCCCAGGTCCTGCAACCGTTTTAGCCTCCAGTCCCCTAATCATCTTGGTTGCTCTTCTCTGCACTCTTTCTAGAGTCTCAACATCTTTTTTATAGTGTGGTGACCAAAACTGGATACAGTACTCTAAGTGTAGTCTTACTAAAGCTTTATAGACTGGTATCTCCCTTTTTTTTTTTTTTTGCTTTAATTTATATGCCGCCCTTCTCTGGAGACTCAGGGCGGCTTACAATGCATTAAGCAATAGCCTTCATACTTTTGTATATTTATACAAAGTCAGCTTATTGCCCCCACAATCTGGGTCCTCATTTTACCTACCTTTGAAAGGATGGAAGGCTGAGTCAACCTTGAGCCTGGTGAGATTTGATCTTGCAGTAATTGCAAGCAGCAGATGTTAATAGATGTTAATAACAGTGCTTTAGTCCACTGTACTACCAAGGCTCTTGATCTTGATTGTATCCCTCTGTTAATGCAACTTAGCATTGCATTGGCTTTTTTGGCTGCCGCCGCACACTGTTGGCTCTTATTTAATTGGTTGTCCACTAAGACTCCTTCATCTCAGTCCATCTTACTTCATCTTAGTTCCTGTACTAAATTTCATGGAATAGCAATAGCACTTAGACTTATATACCACTTCATAATGCTTTCCAGCCTTCTCCAAGCAGTTTACATTCTCCCCACCCCCAATAAATCTGGGTCCTCATTTAACTGATCTCAGAAGGATGGAAGGTTGAGTCAACCTCAAGCCAGTCAGGATCAAACTCCTGCAATACTACATTCTAACCACTGCGCCCCCATAGATTTTCTATTCCACAGAATATTCATTTCTCAGTACAGATCAGGTTGAAGAGATAATAAGCACATTCAGTACTTTATTACATACCTAAATCCTCTTTGATTACCTGTGGGTAGATCCTCCATAAGACAGTCTTGGGAGCCTGGAAGTCCAGAACCTTCAGAATAGGCTACTGAGAAATTTTGGAAACTAGGCAGTGGAAGAGGGTAGAGATGGGAGAAATATCTAGATTGAATAGCCAAGAAGTAGATGTAGACAGAGATAAAGATCCAAGAGAGGAATATGGGCAACAAGTCAAAGAAAGCATAGCAACTAAAGTACTGAAGTGGGCAAGAGATGACGGATAGATGATTTCTCTTTTCTGTTGTTGTTCTGATTTGCTTCTCCTTTTCTCTCTCTCTCTCTCTTTTAGGTAGATGACATGATTAGAAGTTAGATAGGATAGAAAGAAAACATCTTTTAATAAAGGGTGACATGAGCAAAAGTTAGAATAAGAGATAGAAATAAGAGAAAGGGGGAATATTAGTGTATAGACTTTTACATAATAAAATAAAAGCAATAACAAGAGAAAACATGGAATAATTAAATAATGATAGACTATAACTTAATATAAATGTGTACTGTTATCAGAAATATATAAGTTGGTTGAATGTAATAACTATGATCAATTCTACCAGTTTTATTTTTATTAGAATGTATGACACCCAGCTGCCACCCTGTTCACACATTGATACATATATGTAAAACAAAATAAAAAACTTGAGACAAACACAAAAAAAGAATAGGCTACTGATGATAGAATAAAAGAATAGAATAGAATAGAATAGAATAGAACAGAACAGAATAGTCGAATATATAGAATTGAATAGAATAGAATTCTTTATTGGCCAAGTGTGATTGGACACACAAGGAATTTGTCTTGGTGCATATGCTCTCAGTGTACATAAAAAGAAAAGATACATTTGTCAAGAATCATAAGGTACAACACTTAACGATAGTCGTAGGGTACAAATAAGCAATCAGGAAACAATATCAATATAAATCGTAAGGATACAAGCAATAAAATTACAGTCATACACTCATAAGCGGAAGGAGTTGGGTGGTGGGAACGATGAGAAGATTAATAGTATGATCAGTGTGCTCAGAAAGTTTAGGATGGGAGTGATACCAGGAAGGGAATAAATGTTCCCTCCATCCTATGAGAAAGTACAGAGAAATGGAACAGGAGAGAGGTTTTTTTATGACATCCTAGTTACTCGGTCTGAACAAATCCTTCCAGTTTTTATAGCTCAAGTGATGAAACCATGTTCCGTCCATGCTGGAGGTCACCCTCTTCCCATTCTGTTCCTTGGAAATCAGAGGCCCATAAAATTCTAGAGCAATTCTTTTTGGCTATTTGCCTCACTACTTATAATTTTACTCTGCTGAAGCATTAAAATGGTTTTTATTCCTTCTCCATTTTGTTCGGGGAGCAATTCCTCTGCTCTGAACAGATGTCCACTTTTGCTTCTTAAACACACACATACACGCACACACAGTCACACGAAGAGAGATGACATTGTCCCTTCATTTATAGTTGGGTCAGCTAGACATAGTTGCGCAGAGAGAATTTGTTGCTCAGTGCGTGGTACTTGGGTTCTCTGACCAGCTTTTCCCAAAACTGCAACCACTTGTTTGGGGAAATTGCATATGCCATGTGATATTTAGCTCTGGGCTTAATGGTACCACTTCCCTAAAACTGACAGGTGCATGAAATATTCATGGCTTTCTCGAAAGAATTTCTTTGGCGGTTAAAAAAAAAGAAAGAAAGAAAAACCTTCCAAATTGCCTTATTTGTTTGTATCAGAGAAGGAAACCTTCAGTGTTAAATCACAGCAGTCTTCCTCCATGAAGTTTGTTCCAGAAAAGGAATGAGGATTTTCCAATTTCTCTTATCAGAAAAAAATGTGTTCTAATGAAACAGAACTACAAGTCT
The DNA here is from genome assembly GCF_059756535.1 of Pantherophis guttatus. Classification (NCBI taxonomy): domain Eukaryota; kingdom Metazoa; phylum Chordata; class Lepidosauria; order Squamata; family Colubridae; genus Pantherophis; species Pantherophis guttatus. The sequence goes on from NC_142064.1 coordinate 7,938,587, forward strand.
TTTATGAGAGATTCTTCTAAGCTAGGGGTCAGCAACCTGTGGCTCCGGAGCTGCATGTGGCACTTTGGACCCTCTACTGTGGCTCCCTGTCAGATGATCCCACCACTGGCTGGCCCTCCCCTCCAAGTCACTCCTTGCCTGGCCTGAGAAGGTAAGGGCGATGGCGGGGGATGGAGAAGCGGCCAGGGCAGAGACAGAGAGATACAGAGAAAGGGAGAGAGAGAGACATAGAGAGATACAGAGAGAGAGGGAGGGGAGAGAGAGATATGTCAAAAGGATTTTGTGGTTCCCGGTGTTTTTTAACAACTGGTTCTCTGCCCTAATGACCGCCTGGGTAGGCGTGGTTAGGGGGGGTCATGTGACTGGTGGAAGTGATTGACATTGAGTTGGCCATGCCCATCCAGGTTTTGTGGCTCCCGGTGTTTTCTTTTCTGTGGGAAACGGGTCCAAATGGCTCTTTGAGTATTTAAAGTTGCAGACCCCTGTTTTAAGCCCAAGTGTGTTGAATAACATAGGCTTAAGATACAGAAGGATCTTGACAGACTTGAACATTGGGTGCTTTCTAACAAAATGAAATTCAACGGTGAAAAAAGGAAGGTTCTACATTTAGGCAAGAAAAACAAAATGCACAGGTACAGTATAGGTGGTACATCGCTCAATAGTAGTAACTGTGAGAGGGGTCTTGAAGTCCTAGTGGGCAACCATTTAAATATGAGCCAGCTGTGTGCAGCAGCTGCCAAAAAAGCCAACACAGTTCTAGGCTGCATCAACAGAGGGATAGAATCAAGATCACATGTAGTGTTAATACCACTTTATAAGGCCTTGGTAAGGCCACACTTGAAATATTGCATCCAGTTTTGGTCACCACAATGTAAAAAAGAAGTTGAGACTCTAGAAAAAGGGCAGAGAAGAGCAACAAAGATGATTAGGGGACTGGAGGCTAAAAGATATAAAGAACAGTTGCTGGAATTGTGTATGTCCAGTTTAATGAATAAAAGGACTAGGGGTGACATGATAACAGTGTTCCAATATCTGAGGGGCTGCCACAAAGAAGAGGGAGTCAAGCTATTCTCCAAATCACCTGAGGGCAGGACAAGAAGCAATGGGTGGAAACTAATCAAGGAGAGAAGCAACCTAGAACTAAGGAGGAATTTCCTGACAGTTAGAACAAATAATCAGTGGGACAACTTGCCTCCAGAAATTGTGAATGCTCTAAAACTGGAGTTTCCAGTCTGAGCAGGGAGTTGGACTAGAAGACCTCCAAGGTCCCTCCTTCCAACTCTGTTATTTTGGAGAGAGAGGGAGGGAGGGAGGGAGGGAGGGAGAGAGAGAGAGAGAGAGAGAGAGAGAGAGATGCTCTATCATTGAAGTCCTCTCTTTCTCTCCCCTTTGAAAAGAATAATTTTAAATGGATGGCTGCTCAGCTACCTCAAATACCACTTGAAGCTGATGAAAAGATTCCACAGGCCATTTGTTGTGCATTTACTCCGGTGTTACCCAAAACAGAAACTTTTAAGAAAGAAATAAACCAGCATTGCTTACAAACAGATTTACCTTTCTATAGATTTATAATGTTCCCCTCAAAATTTATGGTGTGAGATTGCTTTGTGGGTGAGCGCAGAATATACAGAATACTTAATCTTGTGAGGGAGAAATTATTTTTGCTAGAAGAATTGTTGAGCGTTGACTTAATATCTATGCGACGGGGAGTTTTATGTTTAACTATTTTCTACCATATGGAAGATGACTTTACTATCTTCTGGAATGACCTAAGTAGCCAATGTTCTGAATGAGCTCTATGGATTCACTGCATAAAGGAGAAATTTTCATCACCTTATGTGTGAATAGTATTGTCAGATATTAGGTGTTGACAGAGATGGAGATATATGGAGATGGAAGTAGAGATGGAGGTGGAAATAGGAGTAGAGATGAGATGGAGGTACAAATGGAGATGGAGATGGAGGTGGAGGTGGAGGGGAAGGAGGAGGAGATGGACATGGAGGTAAACATGGAGATGGAGATGAGACGGAGATGACATGTTGGTAGATAGGGAGAGAGAGATGGAGATAGAGATGTATATGGAGGAGAAGATGGAAGTGGAAAAGGAATGGAGACAGAGATGGAGACAGAAGTGGAGATAGAGAAGAAGAAGAAGACATGGAGGCTGTGATGAAGGTGGAGATGGAGATAGGGATTGAGATGGGCTGAAAGATTGCTGTATCACAATTCTGAGACTTGGACATCTCGTCCCCAACAACTCATATAATCTACTCCCATCCTCACCACCCTAAAACCATATGTATAATCTTCCATATACCAAAGGTGCTTTTTCAAGAGGCAACTGGACTTTCTGGTTTTTTCTTTGAAGACATTTTGCTTCTCATCCAAGAAGTTTCTTCAGCTCTAACTGGATGGTCAAAAGAAGCTTCTTGGATGAGAAGTGAAACGTCTTCAAAGAAAAATCAGAAAGTCCAGTTGCCTCTTGAAAAAGCACCTTTGGAACATCTATGACCTGGATGATTGAGGCTTTCCATAGATATTAATCTTCCATAAGAAAACCAAATATTGGATACAGATTATTCTTTTCTCCCCTCTTTCTAATTCTCTATCATCATTACTGCCCCCCACCCCCATGCATTTGAGGCTCCTTTCCTCTTAAACCATATGTGTTTTGTTATTACAACATAACAAACAGGGTCAGGACTTCTAATGTATATTCTTCAGTGGGTTTTTAAGAGATGTTTAAAGCCCAGCTTTCTTCAGGGTCAAAGGAGTATGCTAGTAGCAACCTCTACCAACAACGCAAGGAAGGGTGAGCAAACGAATTTATTTGCAGCCACGTAAGGAGAACAGAGAGATACCCCTTCTCATTCCTGTAATTAAAAGGAAAATTTTATTTCTCGTATATGGTCCCAGAGGTAGTTTTAAAAAGAGGGTATAATTACAAAACTATTTTACTTTTGAAATCCACAGTTTTGTTCCTGGAGTGAAAATGCATACATTTTCTCCCTTTCTTCCTGGATTCTCTCAAAAAAATGTATAATCTGGACTCCTGCAGAGTGTAAGCAGAGAGAGAATCTGTGGGTAGAATTGAATAGCGAAAGAAAGAGAAAGAAAGTAGGAAAGAAAGGAAGGAAGGAAGGAAGGAAGGAAGGAAGGAAAGAAAGAAAGAAAGAAAGAAAAAGAAAGAAAGAAAGAAAGAAAGAAAGAAAGAAAGAAAGAAAGAAAGAAAGAAAGTTGAAAAGTGTCAGCCATTTCAACTTGGACAGGAGAGAAGGAGATGGAGAAGGAGAAGGAGGAGGGGAGGGGAAGGAGGAGGTGGTGGAAGAGAAGGAGGAAGTGGAGGAGGAGAAGGAGAAGAGGAAGGGGGAGATGAAGGAAATTGAAAAGAAAGAGGAGAAGGAGGAGAAGGAGAAGGAAATGGAGGAGAAGGAGGAAGGAAAAGGGGAGGGGAAGAGGAGAAGGTAGTATAGGATAAGGAAGTGGAGAAGGAAGAGGAGGGATGATGGAGGAAGAGGTAGAGGAGAAGGGAGTGGAGAAAGAAGAGGAGGAGAAGGAAGTGGAGTGGGAGGAGGAGGAGGTGGAGGAGAAAGAGGAGGTGGAGGTGGACGAGAAGGAGAAGGTGGGAGAGGAGGAGAGGGATAATTTGCAACATATTTCTTCTGGAATGAACTGACATCTTTGTCAAAATGGATCTTGTCATGGCTCAGAGCATGGCAATGAATGCATTCTCTTCATATTCATAATTTCCTGGTCAAAAATTCATAGAAAATAGCATTTTATTTATTTATTTGTTTTATTTATTTGTTTAAATTTCTATACCGCCCTTCTCCAAATAGGACTCAGGGCGGTGCACAGCCTAAGTAAAAACAAAGCATACAAAATTTAAAAAACAGTATTAAAATAATTAGATATTCTGGCCGTAAATTAAAACAACCCAATTTAAAACCAATTTAAAATTTAGCTCAAGCCAGCCCAAATTTTAATTATTAAAGAAGAAACAAATCAACAAACAGCCATGGAAAAAGAACATGATTATGAAAGTTACATACAACACATTATAGTGCACATTCTATAAAACAATTCAGACATAAATCATTTTTTTAAAATATAGTATATATGGGAAGAGCTCCAGTTTTTAAGACAGATACTACCCAGCTTAGAGAAAGTGACTCACAAAAAGTCAATATCTAAGGAAGCTGAAAAGAAAAAAAAAAGCTGAGCATGGACATTCTGGTGGGTCAAATAAAATGGTGGGTTGGAATAATGCCAATAAGAATAATAATTGATAATAAGAATAATAAAGCTTACGTCCTGTGACAATGGCTTTAACACCATCAAACAACAACATCTGGTCTTTCAATAGGTGGATAGAAATGCCAAATCCAATATGAATGCCGTATTCCAGTATTTGAGGGGCTGCCAAAAAGAAGAGGGGGTCAAATTATTCTCCAAAGCACCAGAAGGCAGGACGAGAAGCAATGGATGGAAACTAATCAAGGAGAGGACCAACCTAGAACTAAGGAGAAACTTCCTGACAGTGAGAAGAATCAACCAGTGGAATGACTTGCCTTCAGAAATACTTGTAGTTGTTGCAAGAATTGAGTATATCTGGACTAATGAAAAGAAGGACTAGGGGAGACATGATAGCAGTCTTCCAATATCTCAGGGGCTGCCACAAAGAAGAGGGGGTCAAATTATTCTCCAAAGCACCAGAAGGCAAGATGAGAAGCAATGGATAGAAACTAATCAAGGGGAGAAGCAACCTGGAACTAAGGAGAAACTTCCTAACAGTGTGGGCAATTAACCGGAGGAACAGAAGTTCCCTTCAGAAATTGTGGGTGCTCCATCACTGAAGGTTTTTAAGGAAAAGCTAGGCAGTCATTTATCTGACATAGTATAGGTTCTCCTGGTTGGACAAGGGTTGGACTAGAAGACCTCCAAGGTTCCTTCCAGATCTATTCTATTGTAAATCTGGCTGACGGTGTGACCCATCATCTTATTAATAAACAAATAGAAATAGAACAACTGTGGCCAAAGAAAGCAATGATAGTACTAATAGCAATAGGCACCTTGGGTGAAATCCCAATACAACTGGAGACCACTTGAACACCATTGACATTGACAAATTCACCATCGGTCAATTGCAAAAGGCAGCTTTAGTTGGAACAACTTACATCCAGAAACAATATATTTAACACCATTAACCATCAACCATAAGAGCCTTGGTAGTACAGTGGTTTAAGGCACCCTGTTATTAAGCTGGTTATTAAGAACAGCTGTCTGCAATTACTGCAGGTTCGAATCTTGCCAAGGCTCAAGGTTGACCCAGCCTTCCATCCTTTCTAAGGTAGGTAAATTGAGGACCCAGTTGTGGGGGCAATAAGCTGACTTTGTATAAAATATACAAAAGGATGAAGGCTATTGCTGAGCACATTGTAAGCCGCCCTGAGTCTCCGGAGAAGGGTGGCATATAAATCAAATTAAAAAAAAAAATCTGCCTATTCCAGGTCTTTGGAAAGGATTCAATAGGTGGACAAAAACAAACAAACTGAAATCCAGTCTAAACATCTGGCTGATTGCACCATGAGCCATAAGAATAATATAATGAAGGCATTAAGATAAAAACAGATTATGCTTTTCTTCATTTTAATAGGGAAACTCTTTACTCTGGGATTAATAGCATGATGTCCATGGAGAGCCAAATTAGTGTAGTGGTTTAAGGCACCAAGCTAGAAACTGGAAGACTATGAGTTCTAGTTCTGTCCCAGAACTCAAAGGCAGCTGGGTGACTTGTCTCTCTAAGCCCCAGGAAGAAGAAAATAAGGCAACCCATTTTAAAACGTTGCTGCAGGGACTTATCCAGTCTCTAGGGGTCAAGAATGACTTTTAAAAGAATAAATAGAATAGAATTCTTTATTGGCCAAGTGTGATTGGACACACAATGAATTTGTCTTCGGTGCATATGCTCTCAGTGTACATAAAAGATATAAGTGATCAATCATAATCATAGTTATCATAAATACATTTGTCATGAATCATAAGATACAACACTTAGTGATAGTCATAGGATATTAAATAAGTAATCAAAATCATACTAGGAAACTAAATGAAACAATATAGCAATAGCACTTTATTATTATTATTATTATTATTTATTGGTTAATCTTTAGTGAGATTCACAGCCTTTGAGGCTGGTTAATAGCTCAGCAGCTCGAGTCCTAACCAAGGACCTAGGAACTGTTAAGGTATCGTCGGAGGATGTAAGCTGTTCCGAGTAAGGTGGTTTTTTGTAGAGTCAAAATGTTCAAGTCCGGCAAATTTAGAATTTCTAAATAGCGGGGTAGCCCTTTGGGTATTGCTCCGAGGGCTCCAATTACAATCGGGACAACACACGATTTCTTTTTCCACAGTCGCTCAACTTCAATTTGTAAGTCCCGGTACTTTGTGATTGTTTCTTGCTTCTTATCTTCAATCCGTGCATCACCAGGTATTGCAATGTCAATGAACCATACTTTTTTCTTTTCAACTATTGTTATGTCAGGTGTGTTGTGGACCAAGTGCCTGTCAGTCTGAATCCTAAAGTCCCACAAGATCTTGAGTTTCTCATTCTCTAAAACTTTCTCAACCTGATGTTCCCAGTGGTTTTTGCTGTACTCAAATCCAAACTTCTGGCACAATTTCCAGTGAATGATTTTAGCAACACGGTCATGGCGTTGTAGGTAGTCAGTTTGTGAAATTTTGCTGCACCCACTGATCAGGTGGTCGACTGTCTCATCTTTCTCATTGCAGAGGCGGCATTTGCTGTTGGTGGTAACATGTTGAATTTTTGCCTTCATACAGTTTGTGGCTAGGGCTTGTTCTTGAGCTGCCAAAATAAAGCTTTCTGTTTCTTTTTTCAGTACTCCTGATCTTAACCAGTTCCAACTTAGTTTCTGGTCAGCTTTGCCTTCAATACTTTTCAAGTATTGGCCATGCAGAGCTTTGTGTTCCCAATTTTCAGCTCGCTGCTCAATTACTTCTTTCTTATATTCTGCTTTTGTTTTAGTTGTCTTTAAAAGGCCTCCTTTATTTACTTCCTTAATCATTGGTTCTTCACTTTTCTGGATGTAACCATTCAAGCTGCGTTTTTCTTCTTCCACAGTCTGCTTTACTTGTAGGAGTCCTCGACCACCCTCTGCTCTTGGTAAATATAATCGGTCAACATCACTTTTAGGGTGCAAGGCATGATTCATTGTCATAAGCTTCCTTGTTTTTCTGTCCAAATTGTCTAACTCCATCTGGGTCCAGTCTATTATTATTATTATTATTATTATTATTATTATTATTATTATTATTATTATTATTATTATTATTATTATTATTATTATTATTATTATTATTATTATTATTTTTATTATTATTATTATTTTTATTATTATTATTATTATTATTATTATTATTATTATTATTATTATTATTATTATTATTATTATTATTATTATTATTATTTAAATTTGTATACCGCCCTACTCCCGAAGGACTCAGGGTGGTGAACAGCCATAGAATAAAACATATAAATACAAAATTTAAAATAGAAATAAAACAAATTAAATAATTTGGCTGAACCATTTTAAAACCCCAATAATTTAAAACCAAATTTAAAATTCCCATTTAAAAAGGGGAAAATTTAGGTCAAGCCAGCTTGATGAAATAGGAACGTCTTAAGCGCGCGACGTAAGGTACGTAGATCCGGGATCCTCCGTATCTCCGGGGGGAGCTCGTTCCAGATAGTAGGTGCCCCCACAGAGAAGGCTCTCCCCCTGGGGGCCGCCAGTCGACATTGTTTGGCCGACGGCACCTGGAGGAGCCCCTCCTTAGACTTATATACAGCTTCACAGTGCTTTTACAGCCCTCTCTAAGCGGTTTACAGATTCAGTATATTGTCCTCAACAATTTTGGGTCTTCATTGTACCCACCTTGGAAGGATGGAAGGCTGAGTCAACCTTGAGCCTGGTGAGATTTGATCTGCCAAATTGCAGGCAGTCAGCAGTCAGCAGAAATAGCCTGCAGTACTGCACTCTAACCACTGTGCCACCGCAGCTCTCTATAAATTGTAAGATACAAGCAACAAGGTTATAGTCATAAATAGAAAAGGACATAGGTAATAGGAAGGATGAGAAGAAGAATAGTAATGCAGTCTTGGTAAATAGTTTGAGAGTGTTGTGGGAATTATTTGTTTAGCAGAGTGATGGCATGTGGGAAAAAACTGTCCTTGTGTCTAGTTGTTCTGGTGTGCAGTGCTCTATAGCGTCGTTTTGAGGGTAGGAGTTGAAACAGTTTATGTCCAGGATGCGAGGGGTCTGTAGATATTTTCACAGCCCTCTTTTGGACTCGTGCAGTATGCAGGTCCTCAAGGGAAGGCAGGTTAGTAGCCATTATTTTTTCTGCAGTTCTAACTATCCATTGATGGGGACGTGGTGGCTCAGTGGCTAAGATGCTGAGTTTGTCGATCAGAAAGGTCAGCAGTTCAGCGGTTCGAATCCCTAGTGCCGCATAATGGAGTGAGCTCCTGTTCCTTGTCCCAGCTTCTGCCAACCTAGCAGTTTGAAAGCACGTAAAAACTACAAGTAGAAAAAATAGGGACCACCTTTGGTGGGAAGGAAACAGCGTTCCATGAGCCTTTGGCGTTTAGTCATGCCAGCCACATGACCACGGAGACGTCTTTGGACAGTGCTGGCTCTTCGGCTTTGAAATGGAGATGAGCACCGCCCCCTAGAGTCGGGAACGACTAGCACATATGTGCGAAGGGAACCTTTACCTTTACCTTAATTATCCGTTGGAGTCTGTGTCTCTCTTGTTATGTTGTGGAGCCAAACCAGACAGTTATAGAGGTGCAGATGACAGACTCACACCTGAAAGCTCACACATAAAA